>NC_134088.1:29614660-29914660 GCF_000715075.1 Nicotiana tabacum | reverse complement strand
ATAGCTCTCCAGAACCGTGATGTAAATTGCATACCCCGGTCAGAGATAATAGATACCGGTATGCCATGAAGCCTGATGATCTCACGGATGTAGATTCGAGCTAGCTGCTCGGAAGAATAGGTAGTCATCACAGGAATGAAATGAGCCGACTTGGTTAGCCTATCCACAATCACCCAAACTACGTCAAACCTACGCTGAGTCCGTGGGAGTCTAACCATGAAATCCATAGTGATCCGCTCCCATTTCCACTCCGAAATTTCTAACTTCTGAAGCAATCCACCTGGTTGCTGATGCTCATATTTTACCTGCTGGCAATTCAGACATCGAGCCACATACTCTACTATGTTCTTCCTCATTCTCCTCCACCAGTAATGCTATTTCAAGTCCTGATATATCTTTGCGGCACTAAAATGAATAGAGTACCGCGAACTATGAGCCTCCTAAAGAATCAACTCACGCAAACCATCTATATTGGGCACACATAGTCTGCCCTGCATCCTCAATGCATCATCATCTCCAATAGTAACCTCCTTAGAATCACCGTGCTGGACCGTGTCCTTAAGGACAAGCAGATGGGGGTCATCATACTGATGCTCCCTGATACGATCATAAAGAGAAGACCGAGAGACCACACAATCCAATACTCGATTCAACTAAAAAATATCCAATCTCACAAACTAGCTGGCTAAGGCCTGAACATCCAATGCCAATGGCCTCTCTGCTGCTGGTAGATATGCTAAACTCCCCAAACTCTCTGCCCGGTGACTCAAAGCATCGGCCACTATATTGGCCTTCACAGGGTGGTACAAAATAGTGATATCATAGTCCTTAAGTAGCTCCAACCACCTCCACTGACGTAAGTTAAGATCTTTTTGCTTCAACAGATGTTGCAAACTCCGATGATCGATGTAAATCTCACAAGGAACACCGTACAAATAATGCCGCCATATCTTCAAGGCATGAACAATAGCTGCTAACTCAAGGTCGCGGGCAAGATAGTTCTTTTCGTGCACCTTCAGTTGTCTGGACGCGTAGGCAATCACCCTACCATCCTGCATCAACACTACGCCGAGACCAATATGCGATGCATCACAATATACAGTATAAGACCCCAAACCTGTAGGTAATACCAATACTGGGGCTGTAGTCAAAGCTGTCTTGAGCTTCTGAAAGCTCTCCTCACATTCCTCTGTCCACCTGAACGGAGCACCCTTCTAGGTCAGCCTGGTCATAGGTGCTGCAATAGATGAGAATCCCTCTACAAAGCGACGGTAATACCCTGCCAAACCACGAAAACTTCGGATATCTGTAGCTGAGGACGGCCTGGGCCAACTCTGCACTGCTTCAATCTTCTTCGAATCCACTTGGATCCCCTCACTCAATACTATATGACCCAAGAATGCCATTGAGTCTAGCCAAAACTCACACTTTGAAATTTTTGCATATAACTTCGTTTCTCTCAAGCTCTGAAGTGCAGTCCTCAGGTGCTGCTCATGATCCTCCCAACTCCGGGAGTATACCAGAATGTCGTCAATAAACACAATGACGAATGAGTCAATATAGGGCCAGAACACACTGTGCATCAAGTGCATAAAAGTTTTTGGGGCATTGGTCAGCCCAAAAGACATCACAAGAAACTCATAAGTTAATCTTGGAAAACTTGAACATAAGTTAATCTTGGAAAACACTCTGGCACCCTGTAACTGATTAAATAAATCATCAATACGAGGCAATGGATACCTGTTATTCACTGTGACTTTGTTCAACTGGTGGTAATCAATACACATCCACATAGAACCATCTTTCTTCTTCACAAATAAGACAGGGGCACCCCAAGGTGACATACTGGGCCGAATAAAGCCTTTATCAAGCAATTCTTGTAACTACTCTTTCAACTCCTTCAATTCAGGAGGAGCCATACAATATGGAGGAATAGAGATGGGTTGAGTGCCCGGCAACAAATCAATGCCAAAATCAATATCTCTGTCGGGCGGCATGCCCGAAAGATCAGCTGGACACACATCTCGAAAGTCCCTCACTACTGGAATTGACTCAACTGTAGGGGTATCAATACTGACATCTCTTACATAAGCTAGATACGCGTCACACCCCTTCTCAACCATTCGTTGAGCTTTAAGAAAATAAATAACTCTGCTGGGAGTATACTCTAAGGTACCTCTCCACTCTAAATGCGGTAAACCTAGCATAGCCAGCATCACGGTTTTAGCGTGACAATCAAGAATAGCATAATGGGGAGACAACCAGTCCATGCCCAAAATAATATCAAAGTCCACCATGCTGAGGAATAATAAATTGGCTATGGTCTCAAAACCACTAAGAGCAATCAAACACGACAGATACACGTGGTCCACAACAAGAGAATCTCCCACAGGAGCGGATACATAAATAGGGGAACTCAAAGAATCCCGAGATACGCCCAAATACGGAGCAAAATAAGAGGACACATAAGAATATGTAGAGCCTGGGTCAAATAATACCGACGCATCTCTATGATTGACCAGGACAGTACCTGTAATGACAGAATCAGAAGCAACTGCCTCTGTACGAGCATGAAGTGCATAATATCTGGCCTGGCCTCCCCCTCTAGGGCGACCTCTACCTCCCCGACCTCCACCTCGAGCTGGTTAAGCAGGTGGGGTGGCAACTGGTGCTGTAATCATAGACTGAGGACCCGGTGGAGCACGTTGTGGCTGAAAAGTCTGTGGAGGTGCACCCCTCCTAATCTTGGGGCAATCCCTCACCATGTGGCGAGTGTCGCCACACTCAAAACAAGCTCTGGGAGGGCGTGGTTGTTGTGATTGGCTCGGGCCAAGTCTGCTGGACTGGCCGCTAGGAACACCCCGTGCAGGAGGCATACTAGATACTGTTGGTGCATAATAAGGCTTTTGGGGTCTAGAAGGAGCTGGAACACCACTGGAGGCTGGAAGAGCTGAATGAACGGGGCGGCTCACATAACCCCTACCATGGCGAGCTGCTGGGGCACGAGCTCCAGAATAATAACCAGCCTCTCGAGACCTCTTGGCCTCCCTCTCCTCTCTATCCTGGGCAAACATGCCCTCGAATCTCCTAGCAATACCCACAACCTGCTGATAAGAAATATCCATCTCTAATTCCCTGGCCATACTACTCCGGATGCTGGGATGGAGACCCTCAATAAATCGTCGAACTCTCTCTCGAACTGTGGCAACTAAGGCCAGTGCATGTCAGGCCAAATCACTGAAGCGAACTGCATACTCTGACACAGTCATAGCACCCTGATGCAGTTGCTCAAACTCCACGCGCCATGAGTCCCTGAGGCTCTGTGGGACATACTCTCTCAAACATATGTCCGAGAACTGAGTCCATGTAAGTGAAGCTACCTCAGCCGGACTACTTAACTTGCCCAAATCAAAATTCATGGAAGATAAAGTGTGTGATGCGTGTGCTACAGGTAAACAGGTCAGATCATCCTTCAAACCAAAGAAAGTGTGAAGTGCTTCTTGACCTCTGGAACTACTTCACATTGACTTATGTGGACCAATGATGGTTCAGAGTTGAGGTGGGAAGAGGTATGTGTTTGTAATTGTTAATGACTATTCTAGGTTTAATTGGACTATATTTCTGGCAACTAAAGATGAAACATATAGTATGTTTGTGACTTTGTGAAGAAACAACAAAGAAAAATGGACAGTCATATAGCTAGGACAACATTATTTGAAAATGGAACATTATAGCTAGCATTACATCTGACTATGGAACTGAATTTGAAAATGTTAACTTTCTTGAGTTCTGTCCAAGTAATTGTATAATAATTTCTTTGCACCTAGGACAACACAATAAAATGGTGTTGTAGATAGAAAAATAGAACTTTAGAAGATATGACAAGAACCATGTTAATTGCTAGTGTACTTCCCTAAAACTGTTTGGCTGAAGTTGTGAACATTGTATCTTACATTATAAATAGGTGCATGATTAAGCCAATAATTGATAAGACTCCCTATGGGTTACTTAAGGGTAGAAACCCAATGTAATTCACTTAAGAGCCTTTGGTAGTAAGTGTTTTGTGAATAACAATGGTAAAGAGGTTCTAGGGAAGTTTGATGCTAAAAATGATGAGGGTGTCTTTACTCACCACATAGTAAAGCTTATAAAGTATACAATAAAAGAACTATGTGTTGTGTCACGATCCAATTTCCCCTCCGTGTGACTTTGTGACGGCACCTAGTCTCTATAACTAGGTAAGCCTAACATTTTACGGAATAATGAAATAAAAATATAAATTTAACCAATTATTCAAAAATACACAACAAATCCCAAAATCCGGAACATCGTGAATCACAAACTACAGAAGAAAAAATCTAGTGTCTCTATACATCAGAGTCTAACAAGGAAAAATACAGAAGATAATGGACATGAGGAAGAGTAGAAGGGGACTCCGAGGTCTGCGGACGCGGCAGATATATCTTGAAGTCTCCAAAGTTGTGCCACCTTACTGACAGTGCGGCTGATAAGGTACACTTGGATCTACACATGAAAAACATATGCAGAGAGTAGCATGAGTACACCACAATCGGTACCCAGTAAGTGCCAAGCCTAACCTCGGTCGAGTAGTGACGAGGTCATGTCTAAGCCCTACTGGTAAATATGTAATAAAATAATATAGAGTGTAATACCGTGATAAAATAAAGGCTGGAATTTAACAACAATGAAATCATAGAAGGTAACAGCTTAGTATATAGAAACACAATAGGGGATCTCCCGTGATACCGTCTCGTAGTCCCAAATGTAAATATGTAGGGGGATCTCCCGGAATACCGTTCCGTAGTCCCAAAATAAATGTGTAGGGGGATCTCCCGGAATACCGTCCCGTAGTCCCAAAATAAATGTGCAGGGGGATCTCCCGGAATACCGTTCTATAGTCCCAAAATAAATGTGCAGGGAGATCTCCCAGAATACCGTTTCGTAGTCCCAAAGTAAATATGCAAGACAGGGGGATCTCCCGGAATACCATTCCGTAGTCCCAAAGTAAATATGCAGCGCGAATGATAGAAATACAACTACATCATGAAATTCTTACAATTTAGACTAAGTACCAGTTAGGGAAGAAGCAGGAAATTCATTAAGCATGCTGCACATAATTCACATAAGTAATTAAGACATGTATACCTGTTGTATTAGACTAAACATGATAGCTACACATATTAGAATAACTCAATTAAGAATGAAAATAGATTAGTACTCATTAAAATGGTATAACTCAAAATAACAGGAAAACATGTTGCTGCTCAGTAAGAAAAATCGGGCTTTCCACAACTAGCCCGTGTACGTACTCGTCACCTCACGTACACGGCACTCACATATCACAATAGTTCTAAATCTTAAGGGGATTTCCCCCACACAAAGTTAGGCAAGCCACTTACCTCGAGTCAAGCTCAGCACGCCACCACTGATAAGCTGGTCCTCTAAGCTGGAATGTGGTAAAATAAACCTCGCTCGTCTCCACTACGCCCATAGTACGGAGAATATGATGACAGTTTTCCAAGTAGGTGGGTGGTACTTCTTGTACCTCTCAAGTATGAGCTGCTCTGCCTCAGAAGCTGCTGCCCTAAACTCGGGCTAAGCTAGAGCTACCGGCTGCATTGGTACAATCTCTGGAACCTGGTTGACCTGAACCCGCTGCTCTGGAGTACCGGCGACGGGAGTCTGTGCTCCTCCTCCCGGCCTGAGATGTGGCAGGAGCAAGTGGAATCAATCCAGCCTGAGCTAAGGTGTTGAACATGCTCAGAATATGGGCTAGAGTCTCCTGGAGGGCTGGTGCAACAACAGGTATCTCAGATGTCTACTCTCCAGCTTGAGCTATTGGGGCTCCTCTGTAGCAGCTCGTGCAGGTGCTCTGGCTGCACCACGTGGACGTCCTCGGCCTCTACCCTGGCCCCGGCCTCTCGCTGCTCTAGCAGGGGGCGCGGGTGCCTATTCATCAGATCCGCTTGTACATGTCCTCACCATCTGTGAGAGAATAGAATACAGAAATTTAATATCTCTGAAGTCAAAACTTTTCGCACGACAAGGAATCAAAGTAGTGAAATTTTTCCTAACAGTTCCATAGCCTCCCGAAGATAAGTACAGACGTCTCCGTACCGATCCACGAGACTTTAATAAACCGATTTGTGACTCACGACACCTACGAACCTAGATCTCTGATACCAACTTGTCATGACCCAATTTCCCCTCCGTGTGACGTGGTGACGGTACCTAGTCTCTACAACTAGGTAAGCCTAACATTTTACGGAATAATGAAATAAAAATATAAATTTAACCAATTATTCAAAAATACACAACAAATCCCAAAATCCAGAACAACGTGAATCACAAACTACAGAAGGAAAAATCTAGTGTCTCTATACATCAGAGTCTAACAAGGAAAAATATAGAAGATAATGGACATGAGAAAGAGTAGAAGGGAACTCTGAGGTCTGCGGATGCGGCAGATATACCTTGAAGTCTCCAAAGCTGTCTCGGCTCACTGACAGTGCGGCTGATAAGGTATACCTGGATCTGCACACAAAAAACATATGCAGAGAGTAGTATGAGTACACCACAATCGGTACCCAGTAAGTGCCAAGCCTAACCTCGGTCGAGTAGTGACGAGGTCAGGTCAAGGCCCTACTGGTAAATATGTAATAAAACAATATAGAGTGAAATACCGCAATAAAATAAAGGCTGAAATTTAACAATAATGAAATCATAGAAGGTAACAACTTAGTACACAGAAACACAACAGGGGATCTCTCGAGATATCGTTTGGTAGTCCCAAATGTAAATGTGTAGGGGGATCTCCCGGAATACCGTTCCGTAGTCCCAAAATAAATGTGCAGGGGGATCTCCCAGAATACTGTTCCGTAGTCCCAAAATAAATGTGCAGGGGGATCTCCTGAAATACCGTTCCGTAGTCCCAAAGTAAATATGCAAGACATGGGAATCTCCCGGAATACCGTTCCGTAGTCCCAAAGTAAATATGCAGCACGAATGATAGATACAATTTAGACTAAGTACCAGTTAGGGAAGAAGTAGGAAATTCATTAAGCATGCTGCACATAATTCACATAAGCAATTAAGTTACGTAGACATGTTGTATTAGACTAAACATGATAGCTACACATATTGGAATAACTCAATTAAGAATAAAAATAGATTAGTACTCATTAAAATGGTATAACTCAAAATAACAGGAAAACATATTGCTGCTAAGTAAGAAAAATCAAGTTTTCCACAACTAGCCCGTGTACGTACTCGTCACCTCACGTACACGGCTCACATATCACAATAGTTCCAAATCTTAAGGGGATTTCCCCCACACAAAGTTAGGCAAGCCACTTACCTCGAGTCAAGCTCAATCAATCCGTAAGAATGCCCTTTGCACGAATATCCGGCTCTGAATGGCCCAAATCTAGCCAAAAGCAATTACATATCATAATTACAACCATAATAGACTCATCTAATTAATTAAATCAATATTTAACAAAAATTCCAAAATTCGCCCTACAAAGTCGACACGGGCCCACATCTCAGAATTGGGTAAAAGTCACAAAACCCAAAAGCCTATTCACTCACGAGTCTAACCATATCAATTTTACTAAAATCCGACACCAAATGGTCCTCCAAATTCACAATTCAAACTTCCAAATCCCTAGCCTCCAACTTCCAATTTCCACCTTAAATACACACTAACTAGGTGGGAAAATACATGGCAAAGCAAGATTATTGATAAAACATAAGCAAAGGGGACTTACCTCAAGAAAATCCTCAAAAACACTCTCACAAATCGCCCTAAACCGAGTTGCAAAGTCCAAAAATGACAAAAATCGCGAAGCCCTTCAGTTTTAACCACTGCCCAGGTATTTTCGCATCCGCGGAGCCTGGGCTCGCACCTGCGGGTGCACTTGTGCGGCAAAATGTGTGCATCTGTGCAAATCACTTACCCCCTCTGCCTTCGCACCTGCGATGAAAGGGCCGCATCTACGCTTGCGCGCCTGCAGAATTCCCTTCCGCTTCTGCGGACCTTGCGCACCTGCGAAGACCCCTAACGTATCTATGGGCATCGCAGATTCAAAAATCACCTCACACCTGCGACCCCTAGCACTCCTCCATTTTCCCGCTTCTGCATCAATTTGCTCGCACCTGCAGGCAGCCTTGCGCAGGTGCGATTACAGCAGAACCAGCAAAAGCACCAGATTTTCCTAAGTCCAATTTCATTCCGTTAAGCATCCGAAATACACCCGAGGCCCCCGGGACCTTAAACAAACCTACCAACCAATCCTATAACACCATACGAATTTAGTCGAGCCTTCAAAATACATCAAACAACACCAAAAATCATGAATTAAGCACGGATTCAAGCCTAAGAACTTAGAATTTTCTAAATTCTACAAACGATGCCGAACCATGTCAAATCTAGTCCGAATTACCTCAGATTTTACACACATGTCACAAATGACACTACGAACCTACAGCTACTTTCAGAAATCCATTCCGAGCTCGATATCAAAATTTTCACTATCGACCGAAATCACCGAAAATCTAAATTTCGTCAATTCAAGCCTAAATCTACTACTAACCTCCAAAACACATTCCGGACGCGCTCCTAAGCTCAAAATCACTCAACGGAGCTAACAGAGTCAACGGAATTCCATTATGGATCTGTCTTCATACACTTCCGACTACGGTCCAAATTCTAAGACTTAAGCTCTCATTTAGGGACTAAGTGTCCTAAAATACTCCGAAACTCAAAACCAATCATCCCGGCAAGTCACAATAGCAGAAATAGATATGGGGAAAGTAGTTAATAGGGGTTCGGGGCTCTAACTCTCAAATCGACCTGTCATGTCGTTACATATTGAAGAAGGTATACATATGATTCTTTGTGGATCTAATCATTTGGATGAGAAAGGTACACAGGTTAATGATGATGAAGAGTTTGGTCCTATGTTAAACAATGAGGAACAATCAAACCAAAGACTTTCAGAGGATGTTGATGAGCTAGGGCAAGAACGAGGTTCTCTGGAAGTTGAGCAAAATGTACCACATAAAAGGGAACATATCGAGAAAATCAGGCAAAACATATTGCACTTGGTTCCATTGCTTAGTATAAAGGGAACTCAGGGTCTACAAGCAAGGGCTTGGAAATATTAAATTCTCATCCGCTCACCAATGTGGTAACGCCAATTAACTCTAGGATGGTGACTAGATGAAAGTTTAGAAACATAATTGTCTTTATAGCCTATATATCTATGGTTGAGCCTAAGAACATTAAGGAAGCACTTGAAGATGAAGACTGGATAGTGACTATGCAGGAGGGACTCAATCAGTTTGAAAAAAATAAAGTTTGGCACTTGGGTCCTAGCCCAAAAGATAGAAAAGTCATTAGAACTAGGTGGGTGTTTAGGAACAAACTGGATGATCAAGGAAATATTACCATAAATAAAGCATGATCGATTGTGAAAGGATATAATCAATAAGAAGGCATTGCCTATGATGAGACGTTTGCTCCAGTTGTAAGAATGGAGGCAATTCGAATGCTCATTGCTTTTGCATCCTACATAGGTTTCAAACTGTATCAAATGAATATGAAAAGTGTTTTTCTAAATGGTTATTTAAAAGAGGAAGTGTTTGTGCGATAGTCCCTAGTATTTGAGAGTCATGAATTCCCAGATCATGTGTACAAATTGGACAAGGCACTGTACAGTTTAAAGAAGGCTCCAAGGGCTTTGTATGAAAGGCTGTCAAAATTTCTCCTAGAGAACGGGTTGTCACGCGACAAAATTGACAACACATTGTTCCTATTGAGGAGTGGCAAGAACCTGCTGATTGTTCAAATATATATAGATGACATCATCTTTGGAGCCACCACTGAAGCCTTATGCAATAAAGTTTCTAAACTAATAGGCAGTGAATTTGAAATGAGTATGATGGGAGAATTGAATTTCTTCCTTGGACTTCAAGTTAAGAAGAATGCAAAAGAAACTATGATACACCAACAGAAATACATCAAGGAGCTACTCAAGAGGCTTGACATGGACAATGCAAAGACAGTTGATACTCCTATCGAAACAATAACTAGGTTGTATATGGATGAACATGGTACCTCCGTTGATGAAAAGGGGTACAGAGGCATGATTGGATCCTTGCTCTATTTAACTTCAAGAAGGATAGATATTGTGTATAGTGTGGGGTTGTGTGCAAAATTTTAGTCAAGTCCCAGAGAATCACACTTGAAGGCTATTAAAAGGATCTTGAGGTATCTCAAAGGTATTCAAGACCTAATTCTTTGGTATCCAACTGAGAATCCTTTGATCTGATTGGGTACATAGATACTGGCTATGCTGGATATTAGGTGGATAGGAAGAGCACATCAGGGATGGCTCATTTCCTTTGGTCATGTTTGATCTCATGGGCATCAAAGAGACAAAACTTTATGCTTATATCACATGTAGAAGCTGAGTATGTAGCAGTTGCCTCATACTGTGCTCAGTTATTATGGATTAAGCAACAACTGGAATACTATGGAGTGATGATTGAACGAGTTCCCATATTCTGTGATAACATAAGTTCTATGAACATAGCCAAGAACCCGGTCCACCACAAGAGAACCAAACATATTGATGTGAGACACCAGTTCTTGAGAGACAGTATTTACATAACTATAGAGTTTTGCAAAACTGAAGATTAAATTGTTGACATGTACACCAAAGCTTTAAGCAAGGACCACTTTGAAATAAACCACTTGGAGCTTGGTTTACACCAAAGCTTTAAGCAAGGATCACTTTGAAAAAAATTGCTTAGAGCTTGGTTTGATCAAAAGGGATTAGGACATTCTTTACTTTCCTCAATGATTGGTTATGTCTTAATGAATTGTCTAGTAAGTCGATGCATAGAATAATATCTAACTCAGTCTTATACTATAACAGGTATGCACGCATAGCATGGATGCTTACTCTATTGACAAAAGCCTGGATCAGAAAAATTTTATGTTAGCCAAGCTGAGGGAATTAGTCAAGAAATCTAGTTGTGTGACACTCAAGCATGTACCTCCTTTCCAACAGATAGTTGTACTTAACTGTTAAATGACCACGTCATTAAAATCAGGTTCCCACTCACCTTGTCTAAACCATGAAATTAAAAGGGGATCAGGTTCCAAAATAAAAAACCGCCAGTCCTAGGGCAATCATGACTAGTTCCAGCCCGTATGAAATCAGACCACTTTCCTAAACTCCGTTGAACACATTTTTTCCACCTAGTTAAAGCCCCTAAATGCCTTTTTTAATTTTAAAAACTGATAGTTACCCTATTCCTCTATTAGAAGCAGATTATGAGCAATTATGATGACTAATTAATGCCGAAAAACAATCAAATTAATCTTTATAAAACCCTTTCTCTCGCTTATTCTCTCTTATTCGATTAGATTGCTCAAGAAAACTCAAGACACTAACTTCTCAATCCTTCAAAAAACCTTGAATTCTTAACAATGTCAAACTCACCAAGTCAAGTCACCTTTAAAAATTCCCAAACAAAGCACTACACATGATTTTACTACACCTCCGTCCATTTCTACTCCAATCGAGTTTGCCCAAGATCAATCCTCTTCACAAAAAGCCTGAAAATTCTTAGTTGGCTTACTTATCTAGACGAAGAAGAAGTAAAGGTTTCGATGGTAAAAACCTAGCAGTGAAGGAATCACAAATTAAGGGGGAAGGTGACGATGAACAGGAGAGGGAGGTTGGTACTGAACAAACAGAAGAAAATGCTGATGTGAAATCAGTGGTTCAATGGGAAAAAAGAGGTGATAGAAGAGGTGGTAGGAGAGAAGGTGAGTGAGGTAGTGGAAGTTAAAGCTCAAGTGTAAGTAGATGTAGTCGGCGAGTGGTTCGAAGAAAAAGAGGACGAACAAATTATTGATGATGTGAGTAGAGGAATTGAAGAAACAATGGTAGAACCTTGGGAGGAACCAATAGAGAGGAGGGGTAGTGTTGCAGTAGTATCACTAGAAGCCCCTGGACAATAACCAGGCCCTTCAATTATCGGTGAGGGAGAAATGGCTGGAGTAGGAGATGTTGAAGAGACTGCTGAGAAATAAATTAATCATGTTCAAGAACCCGGTTCCTTGAACGCTGATCCTGTAAAATTAGAATCTTTTGACTGGACTGACACTAAGGAAGAGGGAGAAAAATAAGGAGAGATAGAAGTGAGAAAAGAAAGTAGTGATAAAGAAGCCTTGGAAAACTTGGTAGCCAAAATAAGGGAAAAGAAACTAAGTGAGGCAAGGAGAACCTCCAAGAGAGTGAAAAGCTATAGCAAAGAAGGAAGTGTTGCCTCGGGGATCTGTCACTCTTGGGGGTAGAACTCCAAACACTAGAGGAAAGACTAGTACTGCACTTGAAAAGGCATTAGAAAAGAGTAAGAAATAGAAGAAAGACAGAGAGGAGTTCAGCTGTGGAGGAAGTTGATCTGGTAAGTGGAGAGGAGGAGGAGGAGGAAGAAGAAGAAGAAGAAGAAGAAGAAGAAGAAGAAGAAGAAGAAGAAGAAGAAGAAAATGCTGAAGTCCATATTCAAAGAAAAGGAACGAGAAAGGTTAAATCCTCTTCATCCACACCCAAGAAGAGGTCTTCAAGAAAAAGGAAGTCAGTAGCCTCAGAGTTTGAAATGAAACGGACAAGATTCAAAACGTAGGAAGAAAATTCAATGAAAAATTTCCATTGTGGGTAGAGAGGAATGTTTTGCGGGGTTGATCATGTTAAAGGGTCGGGTAATTTACCCAGATATTATGAACTTATTTGGGATAAAGGATTTGATGGAGAAGCTGGAGAAGCTGGAGAATCAGTAGTGGAAGCACTTATATTTGTGCCCACTCTCAATCATGTATGGTGAGGGAATACTTCACTTCTACAAAAATTTCAAAGTACTGGAGGATGGCACAAAGAGCTCTGGAGTAAAGGGAGTAGACTTGGTTCATGATGCAAAACCTTTTGAGGGGATACTGAATGTATCAATGGAAAGGTTTGACACTTATGTGAGGCGTGAGTGGACTGAGTTGGAAGAGAAGGAAGATGATATGTACTTTACTTCTAAGTAAACACAATAAAGGGAAAAACTAATTGCAAGAAAGGTAGGAAAGGCGGAGATAAAATTGGTTCACAAGGTTTTGTTCGAATTTGTGAACAGGTGTTTGCTTTTCGATTAGAAAGAAGGCATGAGGCCGCTTACCTAGACTTGATAGTGATAAGTGCTAGATTAGAGTAAGCTAATTAACTTACCCTCACCGATACTTAAGCACATGGGAAGGGCAGTTGATAAAAAAAAAGGACATCATGCTCTACCTTATGGATCTTTACTGACTAGGGTGTTTAAGAACTTTGGGGTTCCTTTGAGAGGTCCTAAGAAAGGAACTAAAAAGGACATGTTTTATGAGGAAACCTTAAAGGACTATGACTGTGTTGCACGACCACTGGGAACCAAAAGTAAAAGCATGGTTACAAACCTTTAGGAGGAATTGAATGCTGCCAATGAGGAAAGGGAGAAGATGAAAGAGGAAATTGCCTCCTTAAAAGAGTAAAATAGGAGGCTGAGGGAGGAGATGAAGAAAGAGCAGAAGGCCTCTACTGCTAGATTTTATAAGCTTCTAGGTCTTATTTATGGGGGATCCTCTTACATCAAATAACATGTTCCTCAGTCCTCTTAGGTTTCATAGTCTATCCTTAGTTAGTTCCTAACCTTGTCCTCTCTATGATTAGTTTCTAGATAATGTTTCTTTTATTTGTTTGTCATTGGCAGTTTGATGGGTTTTTCCAACCATTTTTTTGGTATGGTCCCTTTGAGTTTAATGTGGTACAATGACTAATGAATATAAATTCCTTGTTTTTGGGCTGAATATTTTGTTTGGAAATTTTTTATTAGATTAACTATCTGTGTTCCTGATGATATGTATATGTTAGTGTAGCCCCGGTGGCCATGAATTTTACATTGATATATTTTCTCGTTAACTCTACTGACTTTTAATTTTTTGATGATGCCAAAAAGGGGAAGTTAAATATATGCATATTCACTAATTAGTAAACCTGGTTCTTTTTTAAGCACTTGGACTAATATAGGAGAATTTTGTTGAGTTTGTCTGTTTGCATGTCTTAATATTGAATTATGCCTAGTCTTCTACAAGGTTGTGGTAAATGGAAGGAGAGTCTCATACACTTGTGTAAACATAGAAAAATTGAAGAAGATTGGTAATAAAACTGGTTCTTGTGTTGAATAATGATGAAAATTTGCGCAGGTTGTTGATTGATTTACATATGGGTTTGACATCATCAAAAAGGGGAATTTATTGAGATGAGTATGTAATTATGTTTTCATGATTAACAAACAAGAGCAGAGAACTAGGTTTCATGTGCTAGCTTGATGTGCTACTAGGCCGGTATGCAGATGAGAGATACAAATGACAAGTGAACCAGGTTCGAAGCAGACCAGTAACAGAATATTGACCAGACGCGGAATGTCAGAATGCTCATGCAAGTTGGATTCCTCATAAATTCTTTCCCATGCCCTAATAGGAATATGTCAATTGGAGGAATTCGTGATCAAAAAGAATTTCATAATTAAAGAACTTACGTGGAAAGAGAAGGTTGACGAGTTGGAAACAAAAAGAAAACCAAATCTAAATAGAAGAGGTTTTTCTTCAATGAAATATTTTAGGTTTTGGAGCATTATTTGAAGAAATCTTTCAGCTAACATTACAACTACAAAAGAAGACTTTTTGTCGTAGTTCTAGGCTACTGATATTGAGATAAATCATATAGAATTACTTCTGACAATAGCAATCACATCAAGAAGATACTTCTGGAGACTCAAACTGATCAACTGAAGAACTAGATCCTGAAGACGAAGTTGTTGAAGTTCTTTAGTTGTTAGGTTGAGTCAAAGTGTTCTAAACTATAACCTATTTACTTTTATGAAGTGTAACCAATAGATTAGTACATAAACTTTGAGATTTTGTTATCTTCCTATAATAGAGTTAGTTTGGGATGACGTTGCTACAATTGAGTTGATTGTATTAGGGTATATCAGTTAGTCCCCTTAGTCATAGAGTTGTAGCCTAAAACTATTGTTTGAAGTTTAGTGAAGATTTGAGAAAAATCCTAATGGGCAGGTCGTGGTTTTTACTTCTTTGAGCAAGGAGGTTTTTCACGTAAAAATCTTTCTATTGAATAAATTCCGAAATTATTTCTGTTTGTGTCTGCTTGCATAGTTCAAAGAACTAGGTTCTCTGAAATCACAAAAATCGAATTAGACACAATTCAACCACACTTCTTGTATCTAGGTGTATCCTAAAATAACATTTACATAGTGTCCAATTTTTCTTTTGAATTCTTTATGATTCAAGCCACTCGATACATCATGTATACAACAACAACCGTATACCCAGTATTATCCCACACCGTGGGGTCTGGGGCGGATAGTGTGTACGCAGACCTTACCCTTACCTTGTGAGGATAGGGAAGTTATTTCCAATAGACCCTCAACTCAGTAAAGCATAAGCACCACATTAATGAAAATATAGACAAGAAGGGATAGTACCAAAAAGCCATATAAAAGAAGAATAAAAATAACAAGATAGTAAGGTGATATTAATGAAAGAAAATAACAGAAACCTACTACCAACAGAAAGAGAGGATGCGTGCCAATACTACTATTATGAACACTATAGACTACCTACTCTACTACCCTAATCCTCGACCTCCATACCTTCCTATAAAGGGTCATGTCCTCGTTCAGCTAAAGTTGCACTATGCTTTGCCTAATCACCTCTCCCCACCTCTTCTTTGGCCTACCACTATGCCCCTCCCCCCTCCCCTCGTAGGCCCTCCAATGTCAACCTCTCACACCTCCTCACTGAGGCGTCTGTGCTCCTCCTCCTCACATGACCAAACTACCTAAGTTGCGCTTCCCGCATCTTGTCCTCAATAGGGACCACGCCCACCTTGTCTTGAATAACCTCATTTCTGATCCTATCTAACCTGGTGTAACCGCACATCCATCTCAACATCCTCATATCTGCTACATTCATCTTCTGTACATGAGCGGTCTTGACTGGCCAACACTCAGCCCCATACAACATCGTTTGTCTGACCACCACTCTATAGAACTTACCCTTAAGTTTTGGTGGAACCTTCTTGTCACACAAAACACCGGAAGCAAGTCTCCATTTCATCCATCCTGCCCCAATACGATGTGTGACATTTTAATCAATCTCCCCATCCCTCTGAATAATCGACCCAAGGTACTTGAAACTCCCTCTCCTAGGGATGACCTGCGAGTCCAGCCTTACCTCCCCTTCCCCTTCTTGACTCTCGCAACTGAACTTACACTCCAAGTATTTTGTCTTGGTCCTGCTCAACTTGAAACCTTTAGATTTCAGGGTATGCCTCCATACCTCTAATTTCACATTCATACCATCTCGCGTCTTGTCAATCAATACAATATTATTTGCAAATAGCATGCACCACAGCACCTCCCCTTAGATGTGGCTCGTCAGTACGTCCATCACTAGAGAAAATAAAAAAGGGTTGAGTACCGACCCCTGATGCAACCCCATCATAACTGGAAAATTATCTGAGTCCCCACTCACCGTCCTCACTCGGGTCCTTACTCCATCATACATGTCCTTAATTAACCTAACATAAGGAAGAGTTACACCTCTAGCCTCCAAACATCTCCACAAAACCTCCCTCAGAACTTTATCGTACGCCTTTTCTAAGTCGATGAAAGCCATATGCAAGTCCTTCTTTCTTTCCCTATACTACTCCATCAATATCCTAACAATGTGGATGGCTTCTGTAGTCGAACGCCCCGGCATAAACCCAAACTGGTTCCCAAAAATAGACACACGCCTCCTCAACCCTTAGCTCTACCACTCGCTCCAAGACTTTCATAGTATGGTTAAGCAGCTTGATACCCCGATAGTTATTGTAATTTTTGATATCACCCTTGTTCTTGATACCCGGCG
The DNA here is from genome assembly GCF_000715075.1 of Nicotiana tabacum. NCBI lineage: Eukaryota > Viridiplantae > Streptophyta > Magnoliopsida > Solanales > Solanaceae > Nicotiana > Nicotiana tabacum. The sequence continues at coordinate 29,897,613 of NC_134088.1, read as the reverse complement.
ACACATCATGTATATGAACTTTTTTTGCTTTTTCAGTGATCTTTTGCCCAAAAAACGAAATGTATACCAATATTTTGTACTAAGTAATATATGATTGTTCATATGTTTAGTATATTGACACATGCAGACGACGGACCTTTTGGAGCTAATGATTCACTAGCATTTTTGTAACACAAAGTTACAGGCAGCTTCATTCTGATTCGATGAAACCTAATACCTGATAAATAATTCGAGCAAAATGGAGTAAAAGAACTCCTAAAATTGAATGTTTATAAGCTTTTTATTTTATTTTTTTCTTTTTGAATTCTTTATGTAGCCATTCGTTATATGAATTTTCTTTAGATCTTCAATTGATCTTCTATTGCAAAGAAATCAAGATTCTCTACTAAGTATTACAAGATTTCCCATACATTTAGCATGGATGAAGCTTTTGTTTATCAGAACTATTCTGATAGAAGAAATTACTTCTGTCTAGTTTAGATTTTATAGTATATTTCCTCAAAACAAGGAGCCAGATTTTGATCGATTTTGGCAAGGTCCTTTTACTCTGAACCTTTCACCTCAAAATAGTCTCAAATAAATTAGAGTATTTTTATCCAAAGAGTTACATTTTCCAATATTTGAACCAGTCATGCCAATATTTAGCACCAAGAAAAACTAAAAGAGTGTTGAGTATTGAGATTTTGATGATTAACAAAGTTTGTTCAGATAAAATGTTCTAAGAACCAGGTCCTCAATGTAGCTGCTTAACCGCTCTAATAACCAACTCCTCAAGGTTAAGGACGCTCCTCATGGTTGATGATTGTACGTATTTGCAAGACAGTAACTTTATCTCAAAGTTACCCAGGTCTGAGTTTGGTGGAAGAAGACTGCTACATATGTTGCTCAAGAAGATACACATGAATAAGTGAGAGACAAGAATCCTAAGACTTGTGAAGTCCTTGGAACGATAGGAGTCTTATTAAGTGAGAAGATGACTACACATAGGACTCCTATAAAATCTTAGAGTCCAGGGAATTTAAATACTATCTTTCTGGAGTGTTGGGATTATCCTATAGCACATCAACTGAAGAACTATATTTTACACACTCTAGTCGAGTACCAATATTGTGTTCTTCTTGAGTCAGTCTAGTGAATATATTTTAGGAAATCAAGTTGTAATCAAAGTATCACAAACAATTAGCGAGTTGGGGTGAGCGTTTGTTTTAAAAGTTAGAGTAACTTGTAAATATAATAATTCTAGTAGGAGTATTGGAGAGTATTGGGTTGCAATCTTGTAATCGATACTTTTGTCTTATTGTTCTAGTGAAGATGAAGTTGAAAATTCTACGTAGTAAGTCGTGGTATTTGCACCTTTTGAGCCGAGTGATTTTCCACGTAAAAATTATTGTGTTTACTTTACTGCTTATTTTACTTCACGTTTGAGGAGTAAGGTAAAGAAACAAGTTCTTTAGTAATCCATAACGCACTAAAATAACAATTGATATCAGAGCAGGTTCTCTCATACACGACTAACACCTAGAGAGATCTTGAAGGCAAAATGAGTGCTCCACCTGGAATTAATGAAGGACAATCACTACCAGACCACCCCTGTTCAATGGAAAATATTACAGTTGGTGGAAAGTAAGAATGGAAGATTTCCTGACAACTGAAGACTATGAAATATAGACCATAGTAAACCAAGGTTCATTAACTTCCTATTAAAAAAATATGCGCAAAATGAAATGCATCTTAAGGACCCCTCTGAATTTGTAGCAGCGGATTTCAGGATGATGGAGAAAAATGCTAAGGCTAAGAAAATCCTTATCTGTTGACTTAGTTCTGACAGGTACAACAGAGTATCAGCTTGCTCAAATGCAAAGGAGATCCGGGATGCACTCCAAACTGCTCATGAAGGAACAAACCAAGTGAAGAGATCAATGATAGAATTACTTATGAGAAACTATGAGCTCTTCTTCATGAAGGAGTCTGAGCCCATCTAGGAGATGATGACCAGGTTTACCATAATAACTAATAAACTGAACTCACTTGGAAAGGTGTTCACTTCAGAAGAGCTGGTCAGTGAAGTTCTAATGATCCTTCCTACTACATGGGAATCAAAAGTCACAGCCATTCAGGAAGCCAAGGAGCTGGATAAAATCTCACTTGATGAGTTGGTTGGAAACTTTAAGACTCATGAAATGAGAAAGATAGAACTGTGTAAGGAAAAACCAAAGAGGGATAAGTCTTTGTGTCATACCCCGAACTCAGGGAGCGCGACTGGCACTCAACCGAGTAAACCCAGTATGATTTACCTCTCATCATTACTCATGTATGATTTACATTAACCTCTCATCATTACTCATGTATGATTTATCAAAACAGCATTAGTGTCATGACTTTTAAATTGAATATATTTGGCTCAACGGCCTACAATCTTTCACATGATGGGTGTGTAGCCTCATAAATACTGTGAACATAAATACATGACAAAACTTAAATCTTTAATTACATGACCCACAATGTACATGGAGCTTCCATGACAATAGATACCTAAATACCTAAAATGAACTAGACCCAAACACCCACTAGAACTATAGCAGGCTTAGCATAAGCTAAGTAGTGAAGAAGATCCCTATCAAAGATGCATATCATCCTGTAGAGTATGACTGCATCAATTAAAAGATGCAGCCCCCGGCAAAAGGGACGTGAGTACATGTGGAATAGTACTCGTATGTAAAGTAGACAAAACAACGTATGAAAATATGGTAACTCAAATAAGAGACAACTAAAGTATATCAAGAACTGCGAAACATCCCATAGAATCACATTCCAAGTCTTAGCATACTTGCATCATTCTAAACTTCTTTTAGGATCAACTGAGCCATATGAACCATATGTGGAATACATAATATAATGTAATTTAAATAACATGTGCAAACAAGGCCAATGAATGTGGCACCTATTGTCTGCGTTAACAATGCATCTCACTAGACCGTCTATATCCCTCTATTATTTTACACCTATACATTTCGTATACCATCCTTAGTGTTCACATATCATATTATACACCTATGCATCTCATAGACCATCTATAGTATTTATTCATACCGTACACCTATACATTTCATACACAATATACCTATGCATTTCATAGACCGTCCATGGGATTCCATACATAATATACCTATGAGTTTCATAGACCGTCCATAGGATTCCATGCCCAATACACCTATGCATTCATAGACCGTCCATAGGGTTCCATACACAATATACCTATGCGTTCATAGCCTGTCCATAGGATCACATATACAATACACCTATGCATTTCATAGCCCGTCCATAGGATCACATATACAATACACCTATGCGTTTCATAGACCGTCCATAGGATTTCATAACATAATATACCTATGCGTTTCATAGACCGTCCATAGGGTTTCATAACATAATACACCTATGCGTTTCATAGCCCGTCCATAGGGTTCATAACACATCATTATGCACATAACCATATATAAACTCAAAGCGACATGATTAACATTACATTTAAGGTCATAAGTTCCCGGATCATTGGAACACTTCATGTTCATGCTCGTCATGGAGAAACATAGATCATTACGTTAGCATATGTATGGTGAATCAATAAGTCAATTTCAATAGCACATGGCACAAATTCGTATTCATAAGATTCATCATCATTTAGTATAGGACATCTCCCTTTCACCTCGTTATTCACTCACTTGTCATCTTGAGGTCATTAGCTAAGTTCATGATTCTTGGGGACTTAACATCGAAGTCATTTACACTTATTATTTTAGAAGCATACATACTATGATTGAAACCATTGGGACATACAACGCCTCATAATTCTCATTTTGGCAAACGGTCGTATTTCATGTCCATACTATAAATTACTTGTACTTGCCATGGGTGATCATAGGACATTAAGAACATTTAAAACATTTAGGAACATCATAGCTTCTACTCATGAGAACGTAGGAGCTTATAGCACATTGGAAACTTATGTACGAATACGTTCATCTCATAACCTTTCCCACCATAGGAACGTAGGAGCTTGAAATACTTTTCCCCGAAAGGGAAATTCACAATTTAAACTCATGAATATATAAGAGTTCAAAACACGTTAGAAATACTTACAAAGTATAACATTAGTTGAAACAACCACATTTGGGCATGACTTGAGTACATAGGATTTTAGGCAAATCTATTTTCGAAGACAAATTGGGAACAATTGAATCAAGACTCATTTCTTAACCTTTCTGACATCATTTCATTTCATTGGCACTATTATCCACAAGTATAACTTTCATTATCGGCATGGTGGCCACACTTTACCTCTTCACCCCACTCCTTTAACTTTCAAGCATCTTTATAGATTATCAACAACAAGGCATTTTAAATCAAGACTTTAGGTACACATATGAGCAATTAAGAGTCTTAATCACATCGAGTTTTTCTCACACAATTTGGCATAATAGCCTTCGTTTGAACTCGACTTAAAGTCGTAACATTTCTAATGCACAGCCCATATATTGAACACATTCTCAAATGATAATATAACATGATAAAAGCATTTGGGATACATATTGAACATATATCTTTCAACACACGCTTATTCGGAATAGCCAATTTTATAATGAACAACTCGGGACTTACATAAATTACATGAATACCATGGGATTTAATTCTAAGAGAGAGGTTTAGCCAACATACCTTACTTGAGCTTTCCTTAGATTACTACAATGTTCCGGAAATACTAGCAACTTCAATATATTTAGAAACATAACAAACGTGAACCATAATTAGGAAGATATTCGTGGGTTCACCTCATTTAAGCATTTCATCAAACACTTGGTGTGCAAATTTGACTACAAGGTTCTTCTACAAGATTTCCTTCACTCCACAACCAATTCAATACCAAGAGTTTACTCCTTTTAGTTAAATAACCTCCCTACCACCCTTATGGTTACATTCATGCACAAAGAGCAACTCCCACACCTAAGAATCATACTTTCCATGACCTACCTTCAGTCCAAATCCCGAAATTTAGGGCTAGGGAGTATAACCTTACCTCTTAGATGAAGATCTTGTAATTGGCTTCCTTGATTCTTGAATATTGGGGCAAGAATGGATGATTAGCATACTAGGTCTTCTCTCTCTCTATCTAAAATAGCTCTCTCCTCTCTCTAAAATATTATATCTTTTCTTGTAAAATGACCCCCTAAGTCCTTATATCAAAATAGGGTCGGATAAAAAAAAATTCCAAAAATGACCCCAGAAGTCAATTATGTGGTAGCAGAATCGATTTTGTGGTAGCAGAATCGATTATGTGGGCAGCAGAATCGATTATGTGGGCAGCAGAATCGATTATATGGTAGCAGAATCGGTTATGTAGGCAGCAAAATCATTTATGCGATAGCATAATATGTTTTTTCAAAATTTGCCCGTCTCTGCTCCACTTTGCGATGCTTGTGCGGTCCGCGGAACTGTTCTGCGGTCGCGAAATTGACCGCAGAATCACATTATGTCAGCCTTTGGTAATTCGGTCATAACCTCTTGTAGGAGTGTCCAAATGACAAACGGTTTGAAGCGTTAGAAACTAGACTTGAAGATATTCTATTTGATAGGTTGTCCATCATATAAGTCCTTATATATATGTATATATACTCGTCCAAAGTTTGGTCTTATGCGTACTCATTTGGAACTTTTGGCTATTATGTAATTTCCAACTTGACTTAGACTTGGGGCTCTTCTTAATCCCACATCACTTATAATATGCCTTATACACTTATTATCATGTCCAATTGATATCCATCATATTAATATTCCTCGTCTGCTCACAAAATAATATAATTAGCACATATCAACTTTCTTATTAGCGCTTAAGTACTTCGAAATTTTTCGGGGTGCTACACCTTGGTCCTTAAGGCATCTGAGGAAGATGAATCTGACAATGATGATCCTGACCTAGCAATATTTTCTAAGTTCAAGAAGATCATGAAGAACTCCAAAAATGCATCTAAGAGAGAGACCAGGTGTAAGCCTAACAAGTTCGACAAAGCCACTTATGATGGGTGCTACAAGTGTAGCAAGCTAGACCACATGGTCAAGGATTGCCCAATGTGGGAAATTGAGTGGAGGAAAGAACAAGCTGAAAAGGAGAAGCGGAAAAAAATGAGAGAAAAGGGTCCCAACAGAGGAAAAATCCTATGTAAAGGATTCACTGAAGCAATGAAGCGGCCTTTCTAGCAGCGTATGAGGACAGTGGAAGTGATAAAGAGGAAGAGAAGGAGTATGAGGCCATAAGTCTCTATATTGTCATTGATAGACATTAGACAGTAGAGACAGAACCTCCAGTACAGCTTGGAATACACATTGGAAGACCTCCTTTGTTTGATGGACATCATTATGATGAATGGAAAATAAGTATGGAAACGTTCCTTCAGGCAACTGATTTTGACCTCTAGGTAATTGTCAGTCATGGACCAATCATCCTTACCAAAATGAATGGTAAAGATAAAAAATGTAACAAGAAAGAAGAGGAATATGGTGATGAAGATCGACAGATGATCCAGAAAAATGCCAAACAAAGGACCTGCTCTACAGAAGTTTGCCCAGAAATATTCTCTACAAGGTGTTCTCTTGCATCTCTTCCCATGATATATGGAGGGCCTTGGAAGCTGATTTTGGAGATGAAAACATTGAAGTGGCGCTAATGGCAATTAAAGAAAGCCAAACAAAAGAAGAAGTGGTAGGAATGATAGCCATGAGTAATTCAGAGACTAAAAAACAAACAAATCAGGCAAGTATCTCTAACTTGAAAGAAAACATTCATGTTATGTATATAAAATAATTGATGGCCATAATTGTGACCATGATGAGTAAAATGGACAAAATGAGTGCTGGAAATGATCAGTTAATAAGCAACCTTTGATGTGTTAAACTTGATCTCAAAGAACTTGAATCTGACAAAGCTGATCTTGAAGGACAGGTCGACCTTAAGAACCAGGTTCTTGAGCTCACTTCTAAAAATGAGAAGTCACCTGATACACATGGTAAGGAAAAAATGAGTGATCTGCAAGATAAGCTTGAAAAGGGACTAAAAAGGGCTGAAGATAATCTTGGTGAAGCTGAATGTAGGAATAACGTTCTATAAGAAAATCTAGAAAAAGGCTAATTATAAACTATCTAGGCTAAGCAAATGGCATAGATTCTCAAATGCTTTGAATTGGCTGAATGAAAACTACAACACTAACAAATCAGGAATTGGCTGCAGAAAACTTGTTCCCAAGTTTGACCCAAAGTATGTAGGAATTTCTGATTACAAAATGTGCACTCATTGTGGAAAGGTAGGACACTTTAGAGACACTTGCCCTGCCTTAATTCATACTCAGTTTAAGAACACTTTTGGTCTTTCTAAAAATGTGAAAAAGGAAGAGGAACCAAAATTCAATCCTCTTGTCCAAACTAAGTGGATTAAGGTTAACAAGATAACAGATATTAATCCTCTTCCCTTCTAGGCAAGAAGATATGTGATTCATCATTTTTCAAATAAAAAGGGACCCAAGCTTGTCTGGCTTCCCAAGGCTAACTTGTAATTTTTGGTGCATCCTAAAGTGAGAGGGAAAAATCAAGACTGGTATCTAGATAGTGGATGCTCAAGACATATGACTGGAGAAAATAAAAAATTTCTCTCACTAAGAGCATTCCAAGGAGGGAGTGTGTCATTTGGAAAAGGAAAAAAGGGCCAGATAACAGGTATTGGTAAGGTAAGTAAGTCACTCTCTCATGCTATAAAAGATATGTGTTATGTAGTAGGCCTCAACCATAATCTCCTTAGCATTTCTGAAATGTGTGATAAAGGAAATGAGGTAAAATTCAATTCCAAAATCTGCACTGTCACTAAGCTTGATACTGATGAAGTTGTGCTAAGAGGTAAGAGATATAACAATATTTACAAGATATCCATTATGTCTCTTCCTCAGAGTGAGCACACATGATTAAGTGTAGTAGAGAATGATCAACTATTATGGCATAGAAGACTGGGTCATTCCAGTCTTTCCCAACAAGTTAGCAGCAAAGGACTTTGTCCTTGGCCTACCAAAAGTTGATTTCTCCTCAGACAAGGTATGTGATGCATGTGTTAGAGGGAAATATGTAAGTTCACATTTCAAATCTAAAAGGGTTGTCAGCACCTCCAAGCCTCTAGAACTCCTTCACATGGACCTATGTAGACCAATGAGAGTGAGGAGCAGAGGAGGCATGAGGTATGTATTTGTCATTGTAGATGACTTTTCCAGATATACATGGACTCTGTTTTTGGGATCTAAAGATGAAACTTTTGATGTTTACTGTGTGTTTGTCAGAGTGATCCAATAAAAACTGGGTTGTAATGTGGTAAGTATAAGAACAGACCATGGAACTGAGTTTGAAAATTTTAAATTCCTTGAGTTCTGTAACACATGAAATTGATCATAACTTCTCTGCACCTAGAACTCCACAACAAAACGGTGTTGTAGAAAGAAAGAATAGATATCTAGAAGACATGGGGAGGACCGTGCTGATTGCTAGTGGACTGCCTAAGAGCTTCTGGGCAGTGGCAGTCAATGCTTCTTGTCATTTGTTAAATAGGTGCATGGTCAGACCTATTCTTAAGAAAACTTCCTATGAGTTACTTCGAGGGAGAAAGCCTAACATTACTCACCTGAGAGCATTTGGGTGCAAATGTTTTATGCACAATAATGACAAAGAAGCTCTAGGCAAGTCTTATGACATAAGTGATTAGGAAATCTTCTTGGGTTACTCTCCACAGAGTTAGCCTACAAAGTTTTTAATAAAAGAACTATGTATGTAGAAGAAAATATTCATGTTATTTTTGATGAATCTAACAACTTGGCTGAGAAAGGTATGTAGGATGAATATTATGACATAGAACTCACTGGTGAAGGAGCTCCCAAGGAACCTGAACTTTAACATGAAGATAGATCTGGAGTTCATAAAGAAGTAGACAGTGATCATGAGGAATAAATAGAAGAGAAAACTACTCTGACTGCTAGCCAAACTGATGAAGCTATACCTAATGAACCTGCTTCTTTGGGTCACTCCTTAGGTGAACCATATCTGGGAATGCAGATTAGGCCATGGAAACATCAAAGTTCACATCCTCTTGAGAACGTCATCTCTGATCCTAATGCAGGAGTGCAAACCAGGTCATCTTTGAGAAATCTATGTGCACTCACAATATTTCTCTCACAGGTTGAACCTAAAAACATAAAGGAAGCTCTAAAGGATCGATATTGGATTATTGTCATACAAGAAGAGCTAAATCAGTTTAAAAGAAGCAAGGTCTGGCACTAGGTACAAAAACCCAAGAACAGAACTGCCATAGGTACCAGATGGGTGTTCAGAAACAAGCTAGATGAACAAGGAAATATCACAAGGAACAAGGCCAGACTGATGGTTCAAGGATACAATCAAGAAGAATGCATTGACTATGATGAGATATTTGCACCTGTAGCTAGAATGGAAGCTATAAGAATGTTAATAGCTTTTGCTGCACACATGGAACTCACCTTATATTAGATGGATGTAAAGAGTGCATTCTTGAACTGTTATTTGAAGGAGGAAGTGTTTGTTAAATGACCTCCTGGGTTTGAGAGTGAAGAATTTCCTAACTATGTGTTCAAGTTAGACAAAGCGTTGTATGGGCTAAAATAGGCTTCAAGAGCTTGGTATGAAAGACTCTCAAAATTCCTCTTAACCAACAACTTTGTAAGAGGAAAGGTTGACAACATAGTGTTTCTGAGGAGCAAAGGCAAGAATTCTCATTGTACAAGTATATGTGGATGGCATTATCTTTGGAGCTACTAATGATGCAATGTACAAGGAATTTGCTGAGATGATGGGAAATGAGTTTGAAATGAGCATGATGGGTGAATTGAAGTTCTTTCTGGGGTTGCAAATCAAGAAAACACCTATTGGAACCATGATACATTAGCAAACATACATCAATGAGTTGTTGAAGTGATTCAACATGGACTCCTCTAAGTCTATAGACACTCCCATGCATGGTGATGAGCCTCGCAAAAGCTCTATTGGCCTTAACAGATCTAATATTCCATATATGCGCATTCATTATTAGATATTGGACTTAGATACAGTTCTCCTTGTTTGCACCCTAGTAGATTGACTCTTGGGATCTCCTTTGCTTGCTTCTTTCTTCTTCTGCCAGCTGATTTGGTTTTGTCAATATATCTAGGCAAAAGATCACCTTGTCGAGCAACATTCATAAAATTTTGTTCAGTAGATTCCTCATCTAGGTCTCTTCCTGCATTTTCCAGATAATCCTCGTGCTCTTTGGGATGTTCTTGTAACACCAATTGATTTTTTGTAGCCTTAGGGATTAAAATCTTATTCACATTCTTCTTCAACACCTGACCAGTTGGTGCAACTGATCTTTTAGCAATTACTGCATTTCCAGTTTTCTCCTGTGGCACCAAAGTCTTCTACAGATGAGCTGTAGAGCTAGGTGGCATACATTGATGCGTTCCACCTTCCAGTTCCTTTCTATGATGGAGCATGTCTGCATTATGAGGTTGACATGTATCAACTGGATTAGTCATCTTTGTGTTTTCCTTATTAGGGTTCACTGTAGCCAGATTAGGGTTTATTATGGGGCTTTGACTAGGGTTAGGGTTCACATTAATATTAGGGTTCTGATTTTGTTCTCCTATATTGTGCTTGATCTGCTGCTTTCTTTGTACCTCACCATCAGTAACCTTTGTTGCATTCTCTTTGGACTGCACCTCAACTCTCTTATCATTAACACTTTTCTCCTCTTCTCCTTGTTCCTCCTCTTCAATTTCATCATCTTCATCATTGTCTGCATGAAACTCACTCTCTTCTAATTCCTCCCCGACCTAATCACACCATAATCTACCCCCAATGAAGATAAGCTTTTCATTCACCTTCTCTATCTCAACAATCATTGTTGTATCAATGGGCATCTCCTGACAGGACTGATCCGTCGTGACAAGGTTATTACCAAAAGTTCTGTTTACCCACTGAGCAGTGGATCCTTTTTTCCTTTGCTTCTTCATTCCTTATTTCATTAAGATTCGCATTTGTAACTCCTTTGGAAGCCCTATTCCTAATTGAAACAGGGCTATACATAGCAGCTGTTGGATTCAATTTCCCAGTAATCTTTGCAGTAGGTTTAGGGATTTGATTTTCATTAACTTCTTCAACCAATGCTAACTGATCATCAGCTTCCTTCTTCCCCTCTTCAACCTCTAAAATTGCAAATTTATTATTCGTTTGCACTTGTTGAACTGCCCCGTTATTTGTTGGAACTATTTCCTTTCCAGTTCCAACTTGCACCTCATCCAGTTTGGTATTCTTTACGTGATTATCCCTAACCTCCTTCCATTGCTCTCCAACCTTACCCACAACTCTGCCACTACTAAGAATCATCATTGGATCCTTGACATTATCTCTAATTTGCTCTTGTACAATTTGTTTGTCTTTATTGTTTTCCGTAAATTTAGGATGTAACCTCCAACAATCTATCTCGTCATGCCCTTGCAATTTACACTCCTTGCAGTACTTGGGTAGAAAATCATATTGCATTTTCACCCACTCCGTCCTTATCTCACTTGTAGCTTCATTCTCTATATCCATTACATACCTTTTTCGGTAGGTCTGGTAGTAGATCAACTAGTACCTTTACTCTCGCACAACTTGGTCGAGTTTTGTTGATTGTAGCCATATGAAGATGCAATGGCTTTCCCACGGCTGAACCTAATGAGAATAAACATTCTTTGACAAAGTAAGTTGGTGACAAACTTGGAAACGAAATCCAAGCCATAGCCATTGGTGTTTCTTCCCCTACTTTGAATTTAACATCATAGATAAGCGGCCTCATTTGGTATTCATAACCATCCTTAGCTATAACATAATAAGAACTTTTTAACGTAAGATTTATGAAATCTTCCCACAATGTCAATCTAATTAAAACATACCTATCTCTCAAAAAGCCAATGTTACATTCAACTTTGACACCACATTGAACTGGAATAATTTGACATAACTCTTGAAGTTCTGGTCAACCATAGGAGAACTTACCCGCAAATGTGTATTGCAGACCTTCAATGACATTCATTCGATCAACTTCTGCTTCTGTGAACTTGACAAAACGTTGTCCATGCAAGAAAGATGCTAGTTTAAAAGGAATGGGATCACTAATAGGTTTCGCGTTAGAGTTCTGTTGCATGGGGTTATTTAATGCAACTGGTTTCAATAAGTTACTGAAATCTAGGGGCTCGGATTTGGTATTTGTAGGGTTAGAAGTTGATGCGAGATTTGTAGTAGGCTGACCAGTCGGAAAAGAAGGCTAGCCGCCGGCCTGAACGGCCATGAAAGCCCTTTCAAGAAGTCGCCTGTGAGTCACCTTTTGTGTCGCCATATCTCTCTCACTAGGGTTGACGGCCAATTTTTTTTTCAACCTGTCCACAATCACCCATACCGCACAAAATTTCTTCTGAGTCCGTGGAATCCCAACAACAAAATCTATGGTGACACGCTCCCATTTCCACTCGGGAATCTCAAGTCTCTGAAGCTAACCACCCGGCCTCTGACGCTCACACTTCACCTGTTAACAATTTAGGCACCGAGCTACATACTCCATTATGTCTTTCTTCATCCTCATCCACCAATAGTGCTGCCTTATATCCTGATACATCTTAGCGGCACCCAGATGAATGGATTATCGCGAACTGTGGGCCTCTTGAAGAATCAACTCACGCACCCCATCCATATTGGGCACACATAACCGGCCATGCATCCGCAACACACCATCATTCCCCAATAGTAACCTCCTTACCATCGCCGTGTTGAACCGTGTTCTTAAGGACAAGCAAATGAGGGTCGTCATACTAACGCTCTCTGATACTTTCATATAGTGAAGACCGAGAAACCACTTAGGCAAGAACTCGACTGGGTCTGAAACATCCAGTCTAACAAGCTGGTTGGCTAAGGCCTAAACATCTAATGCCAATGGGCTCTCCGCTACCGGTATATATGCTAAACTACCCAAACTCTTTGCCTTTCGACCAAAGCATTGGCCACCACATTGGCCGTCCGGGATGATATAGAATGGTGATATCATAGTCCTTAAGAAACTCTAACCACCTCCGATGTCGGAAGTTAAGATCTTTCTATTTGAACAGATACTGTAGAAACAGGTGGTTGGTAAAGACCTCACAATGGACACCGTACAAATAATGTCGTCAGATCTTCAATGCATGAACAATGGCCGCTAACTCCAAGTCGTGGACTGGATAATTCTTCTTATGGATCTTCAGTTTTCGAGACACATAGGCAATCACCCTACTATCTTGCATCAACACGCCAAGGCCAACATATGACATATCACAATAAATAGTATAGGATCCCGAGCCCGTAGGCAACACTAACACTAGGGCTATAGTCAAAGTAGACTTGAGCTTTTGAAATCTATCCTCACACTCCTCGGCCCATCTGTAAAAAGCACCCTTCTGGGTCAATCTGGTCATAGGTGCAGCAATAGATGAGAAGCCCTCAATGAAACGACGATAATACCCGACCAAACCAAGGAAACTCCGAATCTCCATAGCTGAAGATAGTCTGGGCTAACTCAGCACCGTCTCAATCTTCTTCTGATCTACCTTGATTCCCTCACTCGACCCCACATGACCCAAAAATGCCACTGAATCAAGCGAGAATTCAAACTTCGAGAATTTTTCATAGAACTTCTCTCTCAAGGTCTAGAGCATGATCCTCAAGTGTAGCTCATGATCTTCTCGACTGTGAGGGTATACCAAGATGTCATCAATAAACACAATAACAAAAGAATTAAGATAAGGCAAGGATACACTGTTTATTAGGTGCATAAATGTTGCTGGGGCATTGGTCACTCCAAAAGACATCACAAGGAACTCGTAGTGACCATACCGAGTCCTAAAGGCAGACTTCGGAATATCCGAATCCCGAATCTTTAGCTAGTGATAACCTGACCGTAAGTCAATATTTGAGAACACTCTGACACCCTGTAACTGATCAAATAGGATATCAATATGTAGCACTGGATACATGTTCTTCACTGTAACCTTGTTCAACTGCCGATAATTGATACACATGCACATAGAACCATCCTTCTTCTTTACAAACAAGACTGGAGCACCCACGGTGACACAGTAGGCCGAATGAAGCCCTTATCAAGAAACTCTTGAAACTTCTCCTTTAACTCCTTCAGCTCCGCTGGGGCCATACGATATGGTGGAATAGAAATGGGCTGAGTGCCCAGCAACAAGTCAATACCAAAATCGATATCCCTATCAGGCGGCATGCCCGGAAGATCTATTAGAAATACATCTGGGAAGTCTCTCACTAACGGATCTGACGCAACGGTAGGAGTATTAGCACTAACATCTCTCACAAAGGCTAGATAAGCATGACACCCCTTCTCAACCATCCGTTGAGCCTTCAAAAATGATACAACCCAGCTAGGAACATAATCCAATGTGCCCCTCCACTGTAACCATGGTAAACCTAGCATATCTAGCATCACAGTCTTGGCGTGACAATCTAGAATAGCGTGATAAGTCGTCAACCAGTCCATGCCAAGATAACATCAAAGTCTACTATACTAAGTAATAATAGATTGACTCTAGTCTCAAAACCACCAATAACAACTAAACACAACCGATACACACGGTCCATAATGATAGAATCTCCCACGGGCATAGATACATAAGCAGGAGAACTCAAAGAATCACGAGATATAACCAAATACGGAGCAAAGTAAGATGACACATATGAATAAGTGGATCCCGGATCAAATAAGACTGATGCATCTCTATGGAAAACAGGAGGCGTACCTTTAATGACTGAGTCTGAAGCAACTGCCTCCATCCTACCTGGAACAGCATAGAATCTGGTCGGATCTCCCCCTCTAGGGTGACCTCTACCCGCCCATCCTCCATCCCAAGCTGGCTGTGTGGGTGGAGTGGCAACTGGGGCAGAAACCATGGCTTGAGAAGTCTGTGGACCTGAGTGAATCCGTGGAGCCTGAGTGGACTGTGGAGGTGCTCCCAACCTGAGTCTGGGGCAGTCTCTAACCATGTGGCAGATATCACCATACTCAAAGTAAGGTTTTGGTAGGCGTGACTGCTGGGACTGGCTCGGGCCAAGTGAAGGCATCCCGTGTAGGAAGTGCACTAGAAAGTGGTTGAGCAAAGTGTGCAGCCTGAGACCTCGGAACAACCGGTGCACCACTAGAAGATGGAAGTGCTAAATGAACTGGATGACTCACATAGCCTATACCATGATGGGTTTAAGTTGCAGCGTGACCACCACTGAATCCTCCCGTACCGCGAGGCCTCTTGGCCTCTCTATCATCTCTCTCACGGCCCTCATACCCTCCAACATTCGTGCAATCTCAACCACCTGCTGATATGGAGTATTTGTCTCCAACTCTCTATTCATGCTGAATCTAATACCATAGTTGAGCCCCTCGATAAATCGACGGACTCGCTCCCTGACTGTAGAAACCAAAATTGGTGCATATCTGGACAAATCACTAAATCGGATAGCATACTCCAACACTGTCTAGCACCCTAGCGCAGCTGTTCACACTCCTCACGCCATGCATCCCGAAGGGTCTGGGGAACAAACTCCCTCAAGAATAACTCTAAAAATGGAGTCCATGTAAGTGAAGTTGCCTCGGCTGGGCTACCCTCCTCGTACACTCGCCACTACTGACATGCCGCTCCGGATAGCTGGAAGGTAGTGAAAGCAACCTTACTCATATCCACAATACCCATAGTGCAAAGAATACGGTGGCACTCCTCAAGAAAACTCTGTGCATCCTCTGAAGCCAAACCACTGAAAGTAGGAGGGTGATACTTTTTGAACCTCTTGAGCCTAAGCTGCTCCTCCTCAGATGCTTCTTCCTTAACCACGGGCTGGACCGGAGCAACAGGTTGTACCGGTATAACCTCTGGGACCTGATCAACCTGGACCCACTTCTCTGGGGTACGGGCCGCGAGAGTATGGGCTCCTCCTCTAGCTTGAGAATTAGCTGGTGCAAGTGGAATCAACCTCGCCTGAGCTAAGGTACCGAACATGCTCAAGAACTGTGTGAGGGTCTCCTAAAGCGCTAGGGTTCCGACATGTGCCTCGAGTGCTTGTCCTCCAAATTGAGCTATTGGTGGCTCCTCTGTCGTAGCTCGGGCAGGTGATCTGGCTGCACCACATGCCCATCCTTGGTCTCTGCCCTGGCCTCTCGCTGCTCTAGCTGGGGGCGCAGGGGTCTGATCATCGAATCCAGCGGTGCGTGTCCTCACCATCTGTGAGAGAATAGAAGGTCAAAGATTTAATTTTTTTTTAAATCAACCAATTCGCACGATAAAGAATCAAAGAAGTAAAGTTTTCCTAACAGACCCGTAACCTCTCGAAGATAAGTACAGACGTCTCCGTACCGTTCCACCAGACTCTACTAAACCTGCTTATGACTCGTAACACCTATGAACCTAGAGCTTTGATACAAACTTGTCACGACCCCAAATTTCCCTTCGTAGGATATTTGTGATCCACCTACTCTCTACGACTAGGTAAGCCTAACAATTAATAATAACTGAATAAATATAATTAACAAGTTATAGAAAATAACTCAATAACTGATAAAAACCTTCCGAAAATAGAATCTCACAATACCCACTCCAAAACCGGTGGAACTGAATCACAAGCTCTATAGAGTAAAACTAAAATATGTAATACATCACTGTCTCAAGGGAAAGAAGTACAACACTAGTAAAAGAAAGGAAGGTGACTTTGTGGCCTGTGGACGCTGGGCAGGCATACCTTGAAGTTTCCGTAATGCAGCTACAATGATCTCTAACAACCGGCATGAGTAGACGTACCTGGATATGCATAAAATGTGCAGAAGCATAGTATGAGTACACCACAACGGTACCCAGTAAGTATCAAGCCTAACCTTAGTAGAGTAGTAACGAAGCCAGGTCAAGACACCTACTAGGATATAAATAGACAGTTTGAAAATGTAATACAAAAATGTAACAAAAAGTGAAGAAACAGCTGATACGAAACAAGATAATAGCATGAACTAGTACTGAAAATCAACAATGGAAGTAGCATTAAAGAAGTAACTAAAGGGGCTACAATGATCATGTACAGACAACAATTGCTAGAACAACAAAGAATGAAACAACAAGAAATATTCCCACCAAAACACTTTGCAACATGAAATAAACAGCAAGAATCACAACGAGGTACCGCCTCGTGTATAATGAAATCAAAACCGAGGTACCGCCTTGTATAATCAAGAATCACAATCGAGGTACCGACTCCTATTCACATTTCTCAATTTCAATCACAATATTTCTTTCTACCGTCGCGTGAGCCTTACATTTGAAATAGATTTTGAAAATAATTTTTCCGAAATGGCTACAAGCACTTTAGCCCACCTTATGACGTTGTGTGGTTTCACGTAGTTCCCCTACAAGAAACACACCCATAAGTCCCACCTTATACCGCTGCATGCACATTAACCCCAAGACTTATACCGCCATATGTGCGTCAATATCATATCACATTAACAATTCGCACCATAAGGGCCCATATATCACAACTTGCCAACAATAACAATAATATCAATGTTTTCACAACAATAGCTCATGTCTCCACCACAACGTATACAAGAATATCAACAATAACAATGAATGTAAAGTGCTCAATAAGATAGATGTCTTAACAATAACCAACGTCGCCTCATCGTGTTAACGACTTTCACAACTTCAACACCAAACAACTCAACAATAAGAGAAATAATGTATAACCACGATATTAGATAAGACTAACTTGCAATAAAAGAGATAACATTTAACAATAAGCTTTAAATAATGGAAATCAACAAGAAAAGGGATAACATGAACAATTACTTCAAGTAATGATAATCAATAAGGAAGGAGATAACACGAACAATAACTTCAAATAATGATAATTAACCATGAAGAGATAGCATGTAACAATAAAAGAGGCAACAAGTTCAACTAAAGCATGTGAGAAATTTAGCAAGTAGGATATAAAACAAGTACTAAACAAGTCAATTAAGGCATGTAAGGATAGACTAACACAATTAAGGATAAATTAACTATGAGAATCTACAACATGATATGGCATTTCAAATAAAGTATGGAAATAGTCTAAGTAACATAAACCGACCAAATACCGCATACAACCTGTGTACTCACTCGTCACATTGCGTACACGGCTTTCACATAGCACAAAAGACACAATCAATACCAATTCCTAAGGGGTAGTTTCCCCACACAAAGTTAAGCAAGACACTTACCTCGACTAGGCCAACTCAACCCTCAGAAATTGCTTTTCCCTTAAAAATCGCCTCCACACGGCGCAAATCTACCCAAAATTAACTTAATATCATCAACTAATGCAAGAGAAAACAATTACAATAAATAAAGATTTGATATTTACACTTTTCTCAAAAAGTCAACAAAAGTCAACCCAAGGCCCGCCGGGTCAAAACCCAAGTCCAATGGTAGATTCCGTCTACCCATGACCCCACAAGTTCATATATGCAATTAGTTTCAAAATTCGAGTCTAAATCGACTCTCAAAACTCAATTTCTTATTTTTCAAAAACTTGACAAAGTTTCACATATTATCACTTTGATTCACATGATTTTGATGTTGAACTCCAAGATATGTTGATGGAATATGATTAGAAATAGATTAAATCACTTAACCAAGGTTTGTAGGTGAAAATCCCCTTTTCAAATCGTCTCCTACCGAGTCTAGAGTTCAAAAATATGAGAATGAGTTCAAAACTCCCGTCTCCCAGCCCTTTAACCAGTTGCACATGTCGCATTTGCAACATAGGTTCGCATTTGCGAACCCTGATAGACATAGCATACATCGCAATTGCGAACTGGGGAAATATTGCAAAAGCGAACAATTGTTCACAATTGCGAAAACTGTCCAATTCCTACTGGCTTCGCAAATGCGAAGGTGAGGTCGCATTTGCGACAACTGCCCCTCACCTGTCACCTTCGCAAATGAGAGCCTGGTGTTCGCAATTGCAACTCCAGAGCACCAGATATCAATTTTCTACAGTATCAGTCAAAACCACTACGAAATATGTCTGAAACTCATCCGAGCCCTCGGGGATCCAAACCAAACATCCAAACAAGTCTAAAAACATCATATGAACTAGCTCGCACGATCAAAATACTAAAATAACATCTAAAACTACGAATTGAACTCTAAAATGCATGAAATTCAAGGAAATTTACAAGAATTTCTAGAATTACAACTAAACGTATGAATCCTATCAAATCAACTCCAAACGGCACCAAATTTTGTAGACAAATTCTAAATATCATAACTGACTTATTCTATGTCCCAAAATCAAATTTCGATCTCGGTAACTAAAATCAACCTACGGTCAAACTTTCAACTTTAAATTGTCAAATTTCGTCAAATCAACATAAACCAACCTACGGACTTCCAAAATCAATTCTGGGCAAGGAGGCTGCTCCTCTAAGTAGATGCCTCAGCCAGACTACTCAACTCATAAGCACGCCACCACTGATAGGCTGCTCCTCTAAGTTGGAATGCAGTAAAGGAAATCGCACTCGACTCCGCTACACCCATAGTACGGAGAATACGGTGACACTTCTCCAGAAAACCCTGGGCATCCTCGGACGCCAATCCACTGAAGGTAGGAGGGTGGTACTTCTTGTACCTCTCAAGTTTGAGTTGCTCTGCCTCAGAAACTGCTGCCCTAACCTCGGGCTGAGCTGGAGCTACCGGCTGCATTGGTATAATCTCTGGAACCTAGTCGACCTGAACCCTCTGCTCTGGAGTACCAACGACGGGAGTCTGTACTCCTCCCCCGGCCTGAGAAGTGGCAGGAGCAAGTGGAATCAATCCAGCCTGAGCTAAGGTGCTGAACATGCTCAGAAACTGGGCAAGAGTCTCCTGGAGGGTTGGTGCAGCAACAGGTACCTCAAGTGTCTGCCCTCCAACTGGAGCTACTAGGGGATCCTCTGTAGCAGCTCGTGCGGGTGCTTTAGCTACACCGCATGGACATCCCCGGCCTTTACCCCGGCCCCGACCTCTTGCGGCTCTAGCAGGTGGCATGGGTGCCTGGTCATCAGATCCGCATGTACGTGTCCTCACCATCTGTGAGAGAATAGAATACAGAAGTTTAGAATTTTGAAGTCAACAATTTTCGCACGACAAGTAATTAAGGAGTGTAATTTTTCCTAACAGTTCCACAGCCTCCCGAAGATAAGTACAGACTTCTCTGTACCGATCCGCGAGCCTCTAATAAACCGGCTTGTGACTCACGACACCTATGAACCTAGAGATCAGATACCAACTTATCACGACCCAAACTCCCTCCGTACAACGTCGTGACGGCACCTAGTCTCTACGACTAGGTAAGCCTAATAAATTGCGGAAAATAACAAAACGAAAGTAAAACTTGGCAACTAATAGCAATGGATAACTGAATAACTAGTAACAATGCCGCTCGACATGTACAATAACCAATACTCTATAAATACACAGTCTTCCCAAAACCCGGAACATCGTAAGTCACAAGCTACAGAAGGAAAATAGCATCTTACACTAGAGTCTAATAAAAGAAATACATGAAGTGTTTGATATAGGGGAGAATAGAGGGGGACTCCTAGGTCTACGGACGAGGCAAATGTACCTTAAAGTCTCCATACAGCAGCAAGAACTCTTAGCTAATAGCGGGGCTGATAAGAAGTACCTAGATCTGCACACAAAAATATGTGCAGAAGAGTAGCATGAGTACACCACAACGGTACCTAGTAAGTGGCAAGCCTAACCTCGGTCGAGTAGTGACGAGGTCAGGTCAGGCCCACTAGTATATAATAAATAAAACAGGGGAATATAACAGTATATTAAGAGACTAGAATTTAACAAAAGGAAAACACAACAAAAGTACCAGTACAACACAGGGGTAAACAACAGGGGATCTCCCGAGATGCCATCTTGTAGTCCCGAGGCAAAGAAGCAAAGAGATCTCCTGAGGTACCGCCTCATAGTCACAAAAGTAAATGTGCAGGGAGAACTCCCAAGGTACTGCCTCGTAGTTTCAAAAGTAAATATGCAGGAAAAACTCCCGAGGTACCGCTCGTAGTCTCAAAAGTAAATGTGCAGGGAGAACTCCCGAGGTACCGCCTCGTAGTCTCAAAGGTAAATATGCAGGGAGAACTCCCGAGGTACCGCCTCGTAGTCTCAAAAGTAAATGTGCAGGGAGAACTCCCGAGTAACTACCTCGTAGTCTCAAAAGTAAATATGCAGGGAGAACTCCCGACGTACCGCCTCGTAGTCTCAAAAGTAAACACACAGCTCAAACCGATAAATACGACAGTTAACAAAAAGATTTCTACACTTATACTAATAAAGAACAAGGAAAAGCATGAAATCAACTAGGCCTGCTTCACAGAGTTCAAATAAGCAGTTAAAGCACGTAGACATGCGATGTTAGACTAAACAGGATAACTACACATATTGGAATAGCTCAATTAAGAATGAAAACAGACTAATACTCATTTAAACGGTATAACTCAAATTAAAGAAAAAATAGGTTATTACTCAGTAAAATAAATTGGGTTGTACAACAAATAGCCCTTGTACGTACTTGTCACCTCACGTACACGGCGCTCACATATCACAATAGTACCAAATCCTAAGAGAATTTCCCCCACACAAGGTTAGGCAAGCCACTTACCTCGAACCAAGCCCAATCAATCCATAACAATGCCTTTTCCATGAATATCCGACTCTAAATGGCCCAAATATAGCCAAAATCAATTACATACCATAAATACAACTATAAGAAACTAATCTAATTAATGAAATCAAAGCTAAAGAAAGAAATTAAAAAATTGCCCCAAAAGCCTCCTCGGGCCCACGTCTCGAAATCGGATAAAAGTCACAAAATATGAACATCCATTCACTCACGAGTTCACTCGTACCAAAATTATACAAATCTGAATCAAAACTCAAAACTTATTTGAAGAACTTCCACCCTTTTTCCCCCAATTTCTCAACCAAATTCCTTAATTAGATGATGAAAACAACTATAGATTAGTGAAATATAACCATAAATGAGTTAAGAATCATTACCCCAAAGTTCTCTCTGAAAAATCCTTCAATTAACGCCTCAATCCGAGCTCTCAAATATCCAAAAATAAAAATGGGATAAAACCCTCGAACTTGGCCCTTTTCTACCGAGCGATTTTGCATCTGCGGGCCTATAATCGCACCTGCGATGCCGCACCTGCGGAAATTCCATCGCAGGTGCAGACTTAACTTAAGTCCCCTGGGTCAGCATCTGTGAGAGAAGCGCCGTACCTGCGGATGCGCTCCTGCGACCAAGGAATCGCACCTGCGACCCTCACCGCTCCTGCGCATCATCCCACCGCAGAAGCGAGGCCGCTTCTGCGTAAATAGATCTGCACCTGCGAACCCAGCCTGGGCTGCCCAAATCCGCATTTGCGATCCTCCTTTCGCATGTGCGAGTCCACACCTGCGGTCTCCCCACTGCAGGTGCAAAAACACTAGAAACCAGAAAACTTCAGCAATTTGCATAAGTCCAAATTCAATCCGTTAAGCATCTGAAACACACCTGAGGTCTCCGGGACCTCAACCAAATATACCTACAAGTCCTAAAACACCATACGAACTTAGTCGAACCCTCAAATCACATCAAACAACAACGCTAAAAACACGAATCACCCTTCGATTCAAACTTAATGAACTTTGAAACTTCAAATTTCTAAAACTAATGCCGAAACCTATCAAACCACGTCTGATTGACCTCAAATTTTGCACACAAGTCATATTCGATATTACGGACCTACTCCAACTTCCGGAATCGAAATACAACCTCGATATCAAAAAGTTCACTTCCGGTCAAAATCTTCAAAAATTCGACTTTCGCCAATTCAAGTCGTAATCAGCTACGGACCTCCAATTCATAGTCCGGATATACTCCTAAGTTCAAAATCACCCAACGAAACCGACGGAACTCCATTCCAGAGTCGTCTTCACCCAGTTCCGACTACGGTCAAAATCCTAAGACTTAAGCTTCCGTTTTATGGACTAAGTGTCCCAAAATACTCCGAGAACACAACCAAAGCCTCCCGGCAAGTCACATAAGCAGAAAGATATATGGGAAAAGCAGAAAATAGGGGATCGGGGCTATTGCTCTCAAAACAACCGCCCGGGTCGTTACATTAACCCATATGCATTAGACTTACATAATTAATTCAATTATATTAGCCATAATATTTATTTGATTAATATACTTTGAATTTAAAATATAGTCCAAGTTATTTTATTAGATTTAAAATCCAATAAATTTTGCATACCTATAAATGCCTCCTACTTCAAGATTTATCGGGTATTTACACAAGATTAGACTTGAAGTACGGATTTATTAAATTGCATACTTCCTCCAATTGGTCGAATTAAGAGTCACGCCAATGCATATGGCAATTCATTGAATTATTGCTCCAGAAACACATTTTAACTCGTGAGTAAACCAATCTTTGTCAATTGGCTCATTTGTCCATTAACGCCAAAGTCATTTTCTTTGCATTTAAATCCTTTCACAAGTAGATAATGTATAGAGAATTACAATTCAAGTGTTTGACCAATTGCACAATCATTATATTTTGTCCACTTTACCAAGAATTATGACACGTAGAAGGATCCAAAAGAATTTCCTCCTGCCACTCCATTAAGCATTCGGAGAAGGAAAAACTTCAGCCGCCTCCCTCCTTAACGAGTCCAAATCCTTTTCCAAGACTAACTCTACGCATGAATAAGGTGACTTAGGGTGTGAAGGGGATACTCATACCCGCCCGAAAATCGGAGGAATAACTTAGTGCGCAAGAGTTTAGACGGTATAAAGAAGGACAAATCCATGGAAATATATAGAAGGAAAAATTATCAACAGCACAGAGAAGGATCAATCCACAACAACATATAGAAGGATCAACTCCATAACAACATACAGAAGGATCTAATCTATAACCGCATATAGAAGGATCAAAAGGAGTATCAAATTCGCAACAACATATAGAAGGATCAGCCCGCAATAGCATATATAAGGACAAATCCATGGCAACCTATAGAAGGATAAATCCTCAACAGCATATAGAAGGATCAAATCCGTTATGAGACCAGCTTAAGATGTAAAGGGACTTAAACGTCCACCTTAAGATTGAAAAATCATAGTTACTTTTAAGGAACATATCCGCGAAGAGGCCAACTTAAGGTGCAAAGGGATTTAAATGTCCACCTTAAGATTGGAAAATCATAATTCTTTTAAAGGACAAATCACAAAGAGGCCAACTTAAGGTGCAAATGGACTTAAACGTCCACCTTAAGATTGAAAAATTGGAAAGCTTCAACTTTAAGACTTGGTGGATTTGCAAATTTCAAATTGAAGACCAACAAACTTGATGATTTGACGTACTTGAAGATTTGGCGGACTTCGACATTTCAACTTGAAGTGCAGTCGACTTTAAAATTCAACTTGAAGAATTTGCACACTTGAAGACTTCAATTTAAAGACTTGGAGGGCTTAAATAACTCAACTTGAATATTGGCAAACTTGAGGACTTCAATTTGAATACCGACAGACTTGAAGATTAAGAGGACTCGCAGACAGACTCGAAGACTTCAACTTGAAAACTTGAAAGGCTTAAATTCTTCAACTTGAAGACCAAAAAGTTGAAGGGTTAGCAAACCCGAAGGCATAGCGAATCTCCGAACTTCGATGCAAATACTTGGTAGGCCCCTAAAAGACTATAATCATCCCGTTGAGGACACCAATTTACCATGGAGGCTTGCCCCCTTTAAATCATAGGGAATCCAAAGTTCAACAGAAGAATTACATTTCAGCCCGATTTTCAAGTGTTGATTGAATGGATTATATTCCATCATACTTCATTCAGACAACGATTGGGGCAATATATATCTTTTGAATTCATGCGACTGAACTTAGAATGAAAATCTAAGTTGCCTATGTACCTCGGTGAAGGGGATCAAGTCATACCGTAGTTCACAATGGGTATTTTTTTTATGTCCTAAACTTTTTTTTAGGCCGCCTCTTTCGAGGTTTTCAACCTAGCGGACTTTGTTTTTGGGGCCGTGCACAATTTATACTCTTGCGGGCGAGGACTAATATGCAGTTTATACTCTTGAGTTAATGAGCGTAGTGACTTGTAATTTAAGCTCGTATTTTGAGGAGCTTTGCAACTTGAAAATTTTGCTCGAATTTGAAGAGCTTTATGACATGCAATTTTGGCTCGTTCGTCTAGGAGCATTGTAATTTGAAGATTTAGCTTACAATTCGAAATGCTTTGCAACTTTAAGACTTTCTCAATTTTGAAGAGCTTTGCAACTTGAAGTTCTACTCGAATTTGAAGAGCTTCGTGACTTGAAGATTTAGCTCAAAGTTGAAGAGTTTTGCAACTGGAACACTTTGCTCGAATTTGAGGAGCTTTACAACTTGAAGATTTTGCCGAATTTGAAGATCTTTACGTCTTGAAGTTTGGCTCGAATTTGAAAAACTTTGCGATTTGAAGTCCTTGATCGACTTTGAAGAGATTTCGACTTGAGTCTTTGCTCGTATTTGAAGAGCTTTGCTACTTGAACACTTTGCCCAAATTTGAAGAGCTTTACAACTTGAAGACCTTGCTCGAATTTGAAGAACTTTATGCCTTAAAAGTTTAGATCAAAATTGGAGAGTTTCATGGTATACAATATATGCTCATGTACCATGAAGCATTATAACTTACAGTTTAGGCTCGTGCGTTGAGGAGCGTTATAACTTGCAGTTTAGGCTCATGCGTTAAGGATCATAGTGACATGCATAGACTCTTTGGTTTCATTTTCAACTAAAAACTTGCCCCCATCCTCGTCTTCTTGTTCTTCTTCTTCGTCGTAAGGCTCAAAGACAGGTAGCCCTTGGTCTGCACTTATGGCCATATTTAGTTCCATATCATGAGCACGAGTTGCTAGTTCATCAAATGTTTTGGGCTTTATGCCTTGTAAGATAGAGCGAAGACCCCAATGCATGCCTTGAATTCACATTTCGATGCCAGACATTTTGCTAAGGCGGTCTTTGCAGTTGAAGCTTAAGCTCCTCCATCGGTTAATGAAGCCAATAACTAGCTCATCCTTTCGTTGATGAGCATTTGTAAGTTCGATCGTGCTTATGATGCGTATTGTGCTATAGAAATAATTGAGAAACTCCTGCTCTAAGTGCTCCCAACTATCGAAGGATCCAAGCTCGAGATATGTATGCCAATCGAATGCATTTCCTTTGAGAGATCGAACAAACTGTTTGACAAGATAATCACCGTACATTCCAGCATTGTTGCAAGTTTCAACAAAGTGCGCTACATGTTATTTCGGATTTCCCTTATCATCGAATTGTTGCAACTTAGGAGGTTGATAACCATCATACATCTTTAAGTTATCAATTCTTTGTGTATACGGCTTTTCATATGTGAGATATAATTTGGACGACAACTCAGGCTTATCTTTGATAGCCTCCATGATGAAGTTTTTCAATTTCTAAATGGGAATTAGACCTTCATCGGAGACTTGGATCTCCTTGGTTGTCGTTGCTTGCTTTTCAGAAGAGTCCCATTTATCTTGTAACTTTTGAAGATTTAAAGGTGTTTATATGGATTCTCCTTCTACTATGCTATCCAACTTATTTGTTAAATTGGAAAGTTTAGCATCTTGATCTTGCACGCGCTTTGATAAGCCTTCAACTGCTTTCGTCAAATTTGCGAGTTGTTCCTCTATGGTAGAAACTTCAATAATCATTGCTTGCATGATGTCCGTAGGGGATGAAGAATGAAATAGGTCATTATTAGGATAGAGCTTGGAGGTCGAATTAATGGAGACTAAAGTAGATCCATCGCTCAAGTCATCATCATAAGCTTGCATGAAAGGTTTCTCGGACTTACGTAAACTAAGTTGGGCAAGAACCTTTTCGATCCTTTTGTCGACGCCGTTCCCTTGTTGGGTCGTGCTTGTAGAGGATATTGCTCCTTTTGAATATGAAGATCCAAAAATAGGGGTTGAAGCGGATGACACTTGGAGTTCTTGTTGTCCTAAAGAGCTTGCTTTGCTCCTTGTAACTGGCCCAAAGCTTCCGAAGGTAACATCAAGGATGCTTTCCACATCAGCATAGAACTTGGAATTAACAGCTGTGACGACCCAAACTGATGGGCTGCGACGGGCATCAAATGTCTTACCCAACTGATTACCAACGTAACGTATTTTTTCTTATCATACCATCATGGATAAATTGGCCAGAAGGGTCGTCATGATATAACCAGAATAAAACATAAGAGAATACTCGATATATGATGACCCAACATGTAATACAAATTTATACACGTGACATCCGAGCCTATAAGACCAAAATGATCACTCGTACACTGAACATAGGCTGACAAGGCCATACAATCTTTCTTATACATGACATCTGTCTACAAGCCTCTAAGAGTACATAAACGTCATAAAGGCCGGGATAGGGCCCTGCCATACCAATAAATACATGGTCAAAGCATACTGACCAAATAAGTAACTCCGGAGCAAGTGGAGTGTACCAACACCTTCCGCTGAGCTAATAGCCTACTAGGAGGACTGTCAACCTATCTATCGGGACCTGCGAGTATGAAATGCAGCGTCCCCAGGCAAAAGGGGCGTCAGTACAAATACAGTAGCGAGTATGTAAGGCATGAAAAGCAATATTTAAAAGACATTAAAGAAACATGGAGTAAAAAACTCAACCTGTAAGTCTGAATAGCTCCGTGAATCATGAAACATTTATAATATCATGCATATGCGTATTAATGTCACATCATGCATAGGTATATGCTTACATAACATTAAGCCTCTAATAGCATCCCATCATATCATCCCAGCCTCTATGGGCGAAATCATCATCATAGACTAGTTGATCAGGTGGTGGTGCGTATATAACGCCATAACCTTTCCTCATACCCCATATACATATAATATATGCGTATATAACATCATCTGGTCATGGGTCAATGTACATGTATAAATGAATGCAATGCATAAGGAAGTAAGTCAATAAAATCTCTCGGGATGTAATAAGACCCATGAACAGATGATATGATAGTAGGGCATATGAGGAATCAAGAACATAGGCTACCCTAGTACTTCTAGGAATAGAATTATTTGTGAAAGTTGCGTGCTTGCTCGTTTCGTTGCATTATATGGATCATGCCAGAAGGAAAGAAGGGATAGCCTTAACATACCTCAAGTCGTCAATGCAACTCAACAACAAGCTTATGACAACTAGCGCACCAACCCTATAACAAAGAAATACGTGTACAACTTAGATGGCGGTGGTATATCACGTATCTCAAATGATAACTCGATTCTAAAATAAAACGGGCAGCATTTTCGCTGCTTTCACTGCTCCCTCAAGCCTACTATAGGTGAGATACAATCACAATACAATCAGCAACTCAAAAACAACCCAACTATAATTCGAGACCTTCAATACAACAAAACCCCCAAATATACCATAACACGCCCAATCAATAAGTTATCAATTAACCTGAAATTGCAACGACGAGCGACCAACCTACTACCATACCATATGTGGCATTTCCCCACGCCCTTCATCCTTCGAAACTCCATAAATCTGCAGCAAAATAGGCCAAAACAAGTGGACTACAAAACAATCCACTAAAAGTGAAATAAATTGAACTCACTACTTTCGATCACCGTCCCGTAAGTTCTAAATATTAGGAAATGAATTTATCAACCTTCTTTGATATATAAAAGCTTAAATACAGAAAGTAGACGTTTACCTAACTATGAAGTACCTTCCAAAACTCAAACTACAAAGAAAAAGAGAGGCGATACATGTACAGCGATACTTACGTCGTATGGATCGTTCTAATGTTATCGCTTCTTGATTTCGTACCCGGGATGCTAATATCCTTTGAAACCCCAGAAGAGAGCTTATGGATATGTTTATGGATGTTCTCAGGTCGTGTTCTATGGTAAAATGAAGATAAACACGGCCTAAGACCTATATATATCAAGTAGGGGTGGCAAGTGGGCCGGGCCCGGTCCTAAGTGGGCCGGTCCTAAGTGGGCCGGTCCTATACGGTCCAGTCCTAAACGGTCCTGGGCTTCGCGGGCTTATTGCTGGAACCGGCTCGGGACCGGGACCACGAACTAACGGGCCCGGGTTTAGTGGGCCGATCCCGGGCCTAAACGGGCCCAACAGAAACTTTCTCTTTTTAATTTTTTTTTATAGAAGTTAGAGAAAAAAATAGTAATAAAGATATATAAGCTATATTCGATTTATATACTATATATACATCTTAAAATATATATATATACTATATTATATATACATAGTATACATCTTAAAATATACTATATATACATCTTAAGATATACTATATATATATATATAGTATAGTATAGTAGATCTTAAGATATATATACATCTTAAGATATATAAGCTATATATATATAGTAAGATGTATATATAGTATATCTTAAGATGTATACTATCGAATATGACTTATAAACTATGTATATATATTATAGTATATATAGTATATTATAGTGTATATATACATTTTAAGATATATATATATATATATAGTTATATAGTTATATACACACTATACTATATATACATAGTATATTCGATATATATATATATATATATATAAGCTTATATATATATACTATACTATACTATATATACATCTTAAGATATATAAGCTATATTCGATTTATATACTATATATACATCTTAAGATATATAAGCTATATTCGATTTATATACTATATATACATATATATAGTAAGATGTATATATATTTTAGTATAGTATAGTATATATACTATATATACAACTTAAGATATACTATAATATATATATATATATATCTTACTATATATAAGCTATATTCGATTTATATACTATATATACATCTTAAGATATACTATATATATCTAGTATACTATGTATATATAGTGTATCTTAACATGTATATATAGTATAGTATATATAGTATATCTTAAGATGTATATATAGTATAGTATATATAGTATATCTTAAGATGTATATGTAGTATAGTATATCTTAAGATGTATATATAGTATATCAAATATAGTTTATATATCTTATGAGATGTATATATAGTATAGTATATATAGTATATCTTAAGATGTATATATAGTATATCGAATATAGTTTATATATCTTATGAGATGTATATATAGTATAGACTATAGTATAGTATATATATAAGCTTATATGTATACTAAACTATACTATAATATATATACATCTTACTATATATAAGCTATATTCGATTTATATACTATATATACATCTTAAGATATACTATATATACATGTATATCTACTATATATATCTAGTATATCTAGTATACTTAGTATATCTTAAGATGTATATGTAGTATAGTATATATAGTATATCTTAAGATGTATATATAGTATAGTATATATAGTATATCTTAAGATGTATATATAGTATATCGAATATAGTTTATATATCTTATGAGATGTATATATAGTATAGACTATAGTATAGTATATATATAAGCTTATATGTATACTAAACTATACTATAATATATATACATCTTACTATATATAAGCTATATTCGATTTATATACTATATATACATCTTAAGATATACTATATATACATGTATATCTACTATATATATCTAGTATATCTAGTAT
Source organism: Nicotiana tabacum (assembly GCF_000715075.1). Lineage (NCBI taxonomy): Eukaryota > Viridiplantae > Streptophyta > Magnoliopsida > Solanales > Solanaceae > Nicotiana > Nicotiana tabacum. Next base: position 29,866,685 of record NC_134088.1, on the reverse strand, counting down.
ACTTAGTATATCTTAAGATGTATATGTAGTATAGTATATATAGTATATCTTAAGATGTATATGTAGTATAGTATATATAGTATATCTTAAGATGTATATATAGTATAGTATATATAGTATATCTTAAGATGTATATATAGTATAGTATATAGTATAGTATATATATAAGCTTATATGTATACTAAACTATACTATAATATATATATACATCTTACTATATATAAGCTATATTCGATTTATATACTATATATACATCTTAAGATATACTATATATATATATATGTATATCTACTATATATATCTAGTATATCTAGTATACTTAGTATATCTTAAGATGTATATGTAGTATAGTATATATAGTATATCTTAAGATGTATATGTAGTATAGTATATATAGTATATCTTAAGATGTATATATAGTATAGTATATATAGTATATCTTAAGATGTATATATAGTATATCGAATATAGTTTATATATCTTATGAGATGTATATATAGTATAGACTATAGTATAGTATAAATATAAGCTTATATGTATACTATACTATACTATAATATATATATATATACATCTTACTATATATAAGCTATATTCGATTTATATACTATATATACATCTTAAGATATACTATATATACATGTATATCTACTATATATATCTAGTATATCTAGTATACTTAGTATATCTTAAGATGTATATGTAGTATAGTATATATAGTATATCTTAAGATGTATATATAGTATATCGAATATAGTTTATATATCTTATGAGATGTATATATAGTATAGACTATAGTATAGTATATATATAAGCTTATATGTATACTAAACTATACTATAATATATATACATCTTACTATATATAAGCTATATTCGATTTATATACTATATATACATCTTAAGATATACTATATATACATGTATATCTCTACTATATATATCTAGTATATCTAGTATACTTAGTATATCTTAAGATGTATATGTAGTATAGTATATATAGTATATCTTAAGATGTATATGTAGTATAGTATATATAGTATATCTTAAGATGTATATATAGTATAGTATATATAGTATATCTTAAGATGTATATATAGTATAGACTATAGTATAGTATATATATAAGCTTATATGTATACTAAACTATACTATAATATATATACATCTTACTATATATAAGCTATATTCGATTTATATACTATATATACATCTTAAGATATACTATATATACATGTATATCTACTATATATATCTAGTATATCTAGTATACTTAGTATATCTTAAGATGTATATGTAGTATAGTATATATAGTATATCTTAAGATGTATATATAGTATAGTATATATAGTATATCTTAAGATGTATATGTAGTATAGTATATATAGTATATCTTAAGATGTATATATAGTATAGTATATATAGTATATCTTAAGATGTATATATAGTATATCGAATATAGTTTATATATCTTATGAGATGTATATATAGTATAGACTATAGTATAGTATATATATAAGCTTATATGTATACTATACTATACTATAATATATATACATCTTACTATATATAAGCTATATATATATATGTATACTATACTATATTATACTATATGTATAGCTTAAGATATAAAAGAACAAAAATATTGTAAAGAGATATTCAAATCAATGCGTTATATTTTTATTATAGCATTAAAAATCATGGCAATATCTTTCTTAGTCTTCCTCCCCCATATGGAATGAGCACAACAAGGTGCTAATACCACCATTGAGAAGAAAAAGAAACTAATCAAGATGTGCCAAAATACAAGTTACATATTAATTTACATGATATCTCTTACAAATTTCATAAATCCTTCAAGGTTCGGAGGAATTTCCGTTGGTGGTGGCGGAGGTGAAGCTTGCTCATCACCGCTTCCAGGCGAAGCATCATCCTCTGCAAGTTCAGCTAGCATTTCTTCATAAGCTTCGTCTACCTCTGGTTGTGATTCAGCAAGTCCAAAATTTCTTCTTTCCGAACGGATCCAATCACTGAAAAGTACTGATTTTTCCCAGCTCTCCCTCATAGATGCTCTATAATCACCGAGTTGAAGTCTTGCTTGACTGAAAGCGCTCTCTGATGCCACTGTTGAAGCTTGAATAGTTAAAATATCTAGGGTCATCCTTGAAAGAATCGGAAAGTGTTTTTCTTTGTCCTTCCACCATGCCAAAATATTAAAGGAGCCGTCGGGATTCACTTCCTCAATTCCCTGTGACAAATAAACTTCAAGCTCATTTAGTTGTGAAAAATCACTAGTACTAGAACCTTAAGAACCCCTGAACCCTGCCCAAGCACTAAGTGCTCTTACTCCCGCAGTTCTTTTAGATGATTGAGAACTAGAAGAAGAAGGAGTTGGAACATTTGGTCTAACATGATCTAATGCAACTTGATAAGCATTATAAATAGTTTGAACATTTATTTTAATTGAGGCTATTGCGTTCGGAAGTTTAGATAACTCCTCATCTTCAAGTGCTAAACCATTATAAACAGTTTCATACCAAAATTGAGGACCTCCTAATTTCATAGTAGGATTTAACAATGCAACAATATCATAAATAGGGAGAATAGGGAAAAAATATTTTTTAAACTTTTTTCTCATGGAATCAATAGCAAGTTGATAAATTTTCCCACCATCTGAAAAATGATCAAACAAATTTGCAAGTTCTGCAATATAAACTAAACAGTTAGAAATAGTAGGATAATATTGCCCAGAAAATTCATTTGTAGCAATATGGAATTTTTCTAAAAAATCTACAAGCATTTTAACATTAGCCCAATCCGCATTTGTAAGGTGCTCATCATCATCACTTACATGAGCATTAAACGTTGAGTTTATGGGGTTTCTATATTCATATGCAATAACTAAACTTTCATACATGTAATTCTATCTAGTTGGACAAGGTTTAGGAACCTTTCTTTCTCTTAGGCCAAATTCATCGCATCTTTTAAAATATTCTCTAAGTCTACTTCTACGATTTGAATAAAAAAGCCAATTAAGAGCCATTTTAACTTTTTCAATTTCAACATTTAAAATTCGCATGCCATCACTCACAATTAAATGGTAAATATGACAAATACATCTAACATGAAAAATATTACTAAATACAGGACTTAGTATCGTGGTAAGCAAGGCTACAACATTTGTGTTACTAGTAGCATTATCCATTGAAACTGATATTATTTTATCACTAATGCAAAAATATCTATAAATATCCGCAATCGTGCTAGAAATAAACTGCCCTGTGTGACGTGAATTAATTATTCTATAAGCAATAATGCGCTTTTGCATTATCCAATGCTCATCAATCCAATGACTGGTAACAGTAAGGTAATCACAGTCATTACCACTTCTACCAATATCAGTTGTAATAGCAAGACGACAATTTATATGAGTAAATAAATAGCGCAAATATTGTTCATATTCATGTTTATATTTATAAATATCACTCTTTACGGTTGTGCGAGGAAAACCTTTATAAGTAGGATTAAAATTTTTTTTAATATAATGCACAAAGTGGGGGTTAGAAGGAAAACTATAGGGTAAGCACATAACAGTGACCATTTTTGCCAATTCTTCCCGATCTTTTTTTGGATCATAATATAAAATACCATCGGTAATAGTGTTAATTCCCGGTTGAAATTGATTTGACCCGGTACTAAGGTCAGCCTGACTAGGTGCACTTGTCCCCTCAGCCAAAGCTTTCATACGAAAATATCTAGCTTTATCTTGAGGGTGTAGCAATATGTGTCTAGTCAAACTTCCCGTCCCTGCCCCCCCCGACTTCCAACATATTGAAAAACTAACTCTTTGCCACAAGTTTTACACTTAGCCCTATTTTTTTCTCTTAGTTGAGTAAAAAATTGCCAAACAAGAGATGTTTCTGCCCGTTTAGGAGGTTGTCTAGAAAAAGTAGGGGCACTAATAGGAGGGTCAGATGGGGGATCATCTAGATTATTATTAGTTGGGTTAACTTCAGGAGCAGGACTAGTGGGTGTATCATCATCCGGTTGCGTTTCATCAAAATCTATTTCTTCATCATCATTTTCATCAATAGTTGGATTACCATAAAGAGCATTCATATATTCATGGTTTAATTGTTCACCGGGTGCTATATTATGGAAAAATTGACTCTCGGTAAATTGTAATAAACTATTATCGCTATCAAGAATAGGAGGTGTAGGACGGGTAACATGTTTGGGTCGTAGAGCCGGGGGAAGTGGAGGAGGAACATATTGGCCACTAGATTCACCACTCTTCGATTTTCCCTTATTTTTACTAAACATATTTTTTAAGGAATAAGCTATCTTAATTAATCAAGCAAAGTAAATAAAATAAAAAAAATTATAATATTAAAACTTAAGAGTTGGAATGAGTTTACCGAATTGACGAACAACTTGTTGGAAATTGATTATCGTTGAAGACTTCAATTCACCAAATTCACAATTGTTTCACAAATTGTAACAATAAAGTAAGTAATAGTAGAAGTAAATTAGAGAGAGATTGTGATAGATTGATGATTTTGTAAGAAAAAATGAAATAATGATGGGGTATTTATAGTTGAAAATAGGGAAAAAGTGTAATTATAAAAAGTTTGGGATTAAAACAAAGTTGAGGGGTTAAATGGCTATTTCATAAATAGCCAACGGCTATTTTTTATAGTCCAACGTTTTTTTTTTTAAAAAAAAAAATTCAAAAAATTAGTCGTTGGGCCCGCTAGGCCCGCTAAGGGGACCGGGCCGGTCCCGGACCTGGCGGGCCTAATCATAGGACCGGCCCGCTAAAACCGGACCAAACGGTCCTGGCCCGTTTAGCCGTTTGGCCCGTCTGGCCCGCGGTCTTGGGCCGGTCTCGGGCCTGGACCGGCCCACTTGCCATGCCTAATATCAAGTTTGGAAAATTCAAAGAGGTGCTAGCTTGGCACCCTCTCATTGGCCCATCTTCCGACGCTTATATCTTTTTATCCGGATGTCGTATGAATGAACGGTTAAGAGAATTAGAAATGAAATTCCAAGACCTTCAATTTTGTATATAATATGTTCCAAAAGAGACTCATATAGCATACGAAATTTATTGCTCAAAAAGCTTTATTACAAGGAAATTCCTTAGTCGGTTTTTCCACAACTTAAATCCGACTTTTCCCAAACTTTATATTTTCTATCCAAACATCATATGTAGTCATATTATGACTTTAAACCTATTTAAATCATGATTAACAAGTCTCATATTCATTATACGTCACCTTGGAACGCACAGGGTGTAACAATAGCCTCGTTGGAAGTTGATCTTGAGTTAAATTTCTCTAAAGCCATTTCGATGTTCTTGAACTTTGGTGATTGAAAAGTTGAGATGAGAGGTAAAGATTATCCCACTGGGCATGCCAGAATTTGTAGACAATTAATTTGCGTCGAGAAAATAAAATCAAGACTGAAAATATTGCAACAATCGTAGTATTTGATTTCAAATAATATGAGTGTCCAATCTCTATGAATTCTCTGATTTTTCTTTCCAATAGTAAATAAATTCAAGGGCCTTTGAGCTTGATCTTGAATATGTAGTTGTTGCCATGAATGATGATCTTTAATTCAACTAGCACGAACTTTGATTTAAACTCGTACTCCTTGAATCTTGATTTGTTCTTCGTTCTTGAGCTTGAACTTGATTTCTTGAACTTGAACTTGATTGCTTGAAGCTTGAAACTTGTAGAGAAATTTGCGGTGTTTGATCCACGAGCTCTCTTTTGCTTCTTGTTATAATTTTTGGTCCTTTTTCTGAGTTATGAAGACTCTTATTTATAGTTGTGGGAGAGACGAGCTGTGACGAGATCAAACTCTTTCTGACCAATCAGATTGAAGAATGACAAGGCCTCATTTGATTGGCCAGAACATGTCAAAAAATCCCTTGGAACAATGGAAAAAAAAAGATATCTCGGTAATAAAAATTATAGGGGGATGTGGCGCAGTTTCATTGGTTTTTTAATTTGACTTGGCATACCTTGTCATTTTGACACGTGGCATGATCCCATTGGCTCTTCTGTTTAACTTGGTGTGCCACATCATTTGACACATGGCACCAAATTAAGCCTCTAGGAAGATGACATCTTGGTATTAATGAAGTGGTCTCATCACTTTAGCCCAATTAAATGGGCTTGCCCAATGGATTAAGACATATTTATTTAACCTATATGTATTGGACTTATATAATTAATTCAATTATATTAGCCCATAATATTTATTTGATTAATATACTTTGAATTTAAAATATAGTCCAAGTTATTTTATTGGATTTAAAAGCCAATAAATTTTGCATGCCTACAACTATGTTTATATTATAATTTACGTTTCAAACATACTATTGATGTAATGCAAGTTATACTTGGAATAGTTTTCTTTGTTTAAATAAAGTACAAGTAAAATTAATAATTTGAATTTTTCATAGAAATTTGCAAATTAAAGCATTTTGAATTGTGATTTTGTTTATGATTTTTCATGTATAATTATCAGTTTAAAATTGACTTATTTACAAATTTTGCATAGTTTGATCGGATCATAATTCAAGCGCAGAAAATTAGTTAGATATTCTAACCCATATCACTAACAAAAAAAATTCTAACAAAGTATTTTTAGGATAATAAACAAGCAAAATGTTTCTGTAAGACTATTTTCGTAAAAATAGAAAGTATAAACAAAATATAGAATGACAACTGAACTAAGACACTAAATTTATTGGAATATGTTGAAAGAATAAATTATAATTCAAAATTTAAGACGAATATTGTATTTTAATTTTTTTTCTTCTGTATTTTCAATACTTTCAAAAAAGTATAACATTATCTTTTTTAAAAAATGAATACGGTTGTGACACGTTCACTCCACTTCTACACCTGTTATTGTTTTGGTAAAACACACTGGAGAATCATATATTAGCTTGATAGGAAATTCGGTTTGCTAACATCAAAGTTTGAGGATTCTTTTTCGAATACATTATCATTTTGGCAAATAAAATTTATTTCAAAAAATTTGACATTTTAGAAAAACAAGCAGTTATTAATCACTTTTTCCTTCCCTTCAAATGGGTAAATAATTACCGCATTAGGTGTTTACACCACATTATATATACCTTCTGTTCCAATTAAGTGTACTTTTAATTAAGTGAGATGTTTAAAGTGGGTGAAACATAATTTAAACAAATACTCTTATAATTAAAGTCTAGGGGTGTGTAAAACATTTAAAAATTTATTAGCGGTTGTGCATTTTACTCCTCCCTTTCTGTTAATGCAACTTCAACAAACAAGAAATATACAAGAATCAAACTTCATAAACTTTCAATCTATCATTATAATCAAAAGTAGGATCCTCAAAATTCCAATAAGACTTCGTACACAAATTGGGCAATGGAAGCCAATACAAATTATTGACAAAATCTTTCTCCAACATCAAAAATAATATACACCAAGTCGATGTGGAAACTGAAATAGTAAGGATACAAGAACACAAAACACTTGAAAAGAATGGATGAAAAAATGGGAAATCGTGGAGCTACAAGTATGAACCTGAGTGCGTTTACGAGTTTAGCTAACTGACAGTGTTTCAGATCACGCGTGCACAGTCGCCTGCATCACATATCAATACAGCCGGCCCTTGGTTGATATGACTTGCCAACTCGGGCTGGAGCTTACAGTACTCGTTCTTAACAAACGTTGCTGCTTCTTCTGCTCGGTCTGCATCTACAAATGCAAGACAGCAGCCTCGGAATCCTGCACCACTAAACCGCGCCCCAAGTACACCAGGAGCCTTCAGAAGAATCTCATATAGCTGTATAAGTGGTTCACAACCTGAAATGATTAAAGTGAAGTGCAAGATTACCAAGGTTTACAGTCTAGTTTTACCTGTGGGAGTCTTTGACACAATAGGTGTGAGTTCAACTCTCACCATTACCCTTCCCCTTCCCTGATCCCCCAATGTAATAAATTATCCATATGAAAAACAAAAAGAGAGAGAAAAGTGCAAGAAAATCGGTTATTATTGTCCCTCGATATAAATTATCAAGAAAGCTATTTATCGGCTACTACTTTTATAGGTTTTGTAGATGTAAATGTAAACAGGAAATAATTGATGATGAATATAAAATGAAATTCAGATATCAAGTATGAAAATCAACACTTACCACATTCGTAGTTTTGAATAGAACTTAGACCAGATGCTGTAATAAGCTCTCCAAATTCTTTAAGGTTTCCGGAAGCCCAAGCCTCAAGTCCTAAAAAACCGCACATGATGTTTAGATATGAATGGACTGTCCTAAAAAGTATTAAAAATAAAAGGAGTAAAGTTCTGTAAAGAATAATACCTTTCAGGACTCTCTCATTTTCAGAGAAATAGTGCTCTGCTCTTTTAGCTAGGTCGGGTTCTAATTTGCTCTGAGAAACATTTCCAAAAACATGATACGAAATACAATTGATCCATAGAAATAAGTAAAAAGATTTTCACTAAAAGATGTCACAAATGACATTGCAAAATGATGGTTAAAAAGGGCAATCCGGTGTCCGGGGAAGGACCGCACCCAAGGGGTATGATAAAGACAGCCTAACCTAATGCAAGCATTAGTGACTGCTTCCACGGCTCGAACCCGTGACCTATAGGTCACACGGAGACAACTTTACCTTTGCTCTAAGGCTCCCCTTCAGCAAAATGATGGTTAAGAAGGCATAATTAAGCATCCAACATTTACTTGTGGATTTTACCTTGTGGGCTTCAAAAACTTCTGGTTCAACTGCATAAACAATAGACTCGTTATCAATAACATCATCATTAAAATGGCATCACTAATTCAACGACAAAAGCAGGCTCAGTATTCTACCGTTTGATAGAACAGGTTCCACTTCTTCATTCCCTGAAGCTCTAGAAGTTCAGTGTTACGAGTCAGAAGAAGAAAAAGGAAAATAGCCTAACAGAAGCGAAAGCTTTGGTAGAAAATCAATTAGATCTCATCGCAACTTCATCATGCTTATTCAATAAGAAGGGTTTGTTAGTCTTAGGAATGCTTCAAGCTTTGAGGGAAATCCAGAAGAAGGCTTGATATTCAATCATTGAAATAATGATTATCGTTTGATAAATTTCCATTAGGATTTAAATCTAGCATATTCTTCTTAACGGAGAGTCACTTACAACTAGGATTTTTTGTTTCATCTATCCTAGTATATTCCATCAATAAACAGGCAAGCATTCCATGACCATAAGTGGATACAAGCTTCAAACAGGAAATAATCTTACTGCAACAATAATTTTGCAGCCTCTTGACACTCTGCAACTCGCCGATTATATCCAGGATTTGTTGTCAATGCTTGTTTCAGACCTGAAAAGGCCAGCAGTATCTTGTATGCATTACCTAACTCTCCGTCATGATTGTTTTGCACCTCTGGAGGGCGTATCAGTTTGTGTTTTATGGTCTGCACATGCAGTCTATAATTGTCAGAGTTTTCTACAGAATGTGAAATCTGTATCAGAAGAAAACCACAAAAGTTGCCATAATGTAAAACTGAAATCATAATAAGAGGAAAGAGAAAAATGACATGAACGACGAGGCAAAGCAATTCATCATCAAAAACCTTAACTTCCCAGCTTTGGATAACAAACTATTTCTACTTATACTATTTCTTAATTTTCCTCCTTCCTTTTGGCGTAACTTGTAAAGTTGCTGCCATGTGACCAAGAGGTCACGGGTTCGAGCCGTGAAAACAGCCTCTTGCAGAAATGCAGGGTAAGATTGCGTATAATAGACCCTTATGGTCCGACCCGTCCCTGGACCCCGTGCATAACGGGAGCTTAGTGCACCGGGCTGCCTTCCTCCTTCCTTTCTTGCACGAGTTATGCTTGCTTAATGTTCTGATCTCTATTATCCGGGAGTAACATCTAGACCCTTTTCAGATTTCTCAAGAATATTGTACGCTAAAGGAGGAGAAAAGGTATCATTTTTAGCCGGTTGCAGGGGGGAAACAAATAAAAGTTCAGGGGCATGAAGAGTTTTTTGAAAATTTTAGCTCAAAACTCAATAAACATATATTCCCTCTATCCTATTTTATGTGACACTTTTCGCTTTTCGAGATTTTAAACTTCTTAATTTTGACGTGTATTTGGACATAGAATATTTAAGTTTTTCGAAATAAAATTTACATATTTGAAAACTACGTAAATATTATATAAATCATAATAATTAATAATTCAAAATATTTAAAAGGCTTATGAAAAAATTACGGTCAAAGAATAACTCGTTTGACTCTCGAAATCCGAACATCACCACATAAATTGGGACGAAGTGAGTAAAATTTATTTGGGAGAGATGTTGGGTATATAAGAAAGTATGCATTTGACCCTTGTGACGTGTTTTATAGCCGTGCGAACCTAGGCCCAAAGTGGACAATATTACTAGTGGGCTGGCCGTTACAGATGGTATGACAGCCGTTCCGCGTGCAACCTTGAGAGATGGTGGGGCAGACCTCAGCGGTCAACTGAGTTTAGGTAAACAACAGAAGTTGAACCAAGTGGTTCAGCTCTCCTCAACGAGGATGCTTAATCCCTAGGGGAGGGGTGTATGTGACACCCAAGCGAATCAGACATCGGCAAAACACGAAAGAGATACTAGGTATATAAGAAAGCATGCCTTTGACCCTAGTGACGCATTTTAAAGTCGTGCAGGCCTAGTCCAAAGCGGACAATATCACTAGTGGGTTGGCTGTTACATTTAGGGGTCGTTTGGTATGAGGTATAAGAAGGTATAGTACTGGTATAAAAATTTAATACCACCTTAATACTTTGTTTGATTAGCAAACCTGGTATAAGTTATCCCGGGATTAAAATTAACACCCCTACTTATACCTTATAGAGGGTGGGGTAATTAGTGTCGGAATAACTTATACCTTCTTCTTAGAAATTATGCAATTGTCATTTTTAATACAACATACCAAACAGTGGATAAAAAACAATACCAGGATAACTAATCCCAACATAACCAATCCCAGCATAACTTATCCCGACATAAGCCGTATTCAAACCAAACGACCCCTTACTTTGTGGGAATAAACACATTACCTTGCAATTCATGCAGGTCAAACAGCCATAGCTTGATAACAATATTGCCGACTGATCCAATATGCCATTTTTCAGACCTAAATATTCGTTTTCAATCAGCCTGCATGCAACAAGAGATTCGTACAAAGGCATTATAAACAAAATAGCAAGCAACAAAGAAAAGACCATTCTACAAGTGGCATACCTATCATATTCAATATTTTCTGTCGGCCAAACTACAAGATCATTCGCATGTTCAAAAGCCAATAGATATGCTATACCAACCTGTTAAGCATGAGAGTTGTTAATTGCAATCCAGAAGACAAAGGAAAGTTACACTGAATAGGATATCTAAGACACTTCTAATGAACTAATATCACTATAAGAAAAGAACCAAAGATGCAAATCAAATCTCTTAAAAGAGATGAGTGACAGTGAGATCTCTTTTCCTTCAGCGATGCAAACAGCCAAAAAAAAAAAAAAAAAAAGGTCCATTGGAAAGGCCTCATGGATCAGGAGAAATAACTTCACCAAACCTCAAAAACTTTGCAAACAATGCAAAGTAAAACTATGTTTCTTGATAGTCTAATTAATTCAAATTCCAAGGTGGTGAAGGAAAAGACAACTTACAGCTGCAGAAGAACTGAGACCTGAACTGTCAAGACCTTCAGAACCACAGATAAGCCCAGTGATACCCTGCAAAAAACAAGTCTTCGACAAGCTTGGTATAAAAGAAAATATATAGTGCACACTAAGGTTAAGGATGCAAATTGAAGGACAATGCAAAAGAATGCAGATCAAGGTGACTGAGAATAAAATTGTTTTAGCACACATGAAAAGTTCCTTTGACAGAATGTATCCGAGAGTAGAACTCCGGAATCGAACTTAGAAACCACACTTTTAAGTCAAGGAAAAGGATGAACGCAGTCAACCACATAAAATATATCATATGACATCATCATTTAGAGCAGCATTTGCAATTTATTTAGGGTACATTGAGAAAGCTGAAAGAAACCATGATTTTCAATACGTCAAGGATGAAGATAATCTGGAAGCACATTCACAAATGCAAATGGGAACCAAACCAGATAAGTGAAGATGTGGAAAATGCTGCAACATTTTTCCAATTAATTAAAAGCTTGCAAACCCATTTACTCCATCAAGCATTCTCAATTCTTTTAAAAGAGATCTTGTTCAGCCCCGTCATCATTTCTTGGCACTCTGAGCTTGGTATCCACAGCACAAATCTAGCTCAGGGAATTTTCAACTTGAGAATGCAATTAGGAGTCCAGGAGGGAGTGCAGGTTGAGAATTAGGGTAGAAAGTTAGTAGGCAGTCAAGTGTTTCCCTTTGTCTTCCTTGTTTCAGTAGTATTAGTGTTAGTATGGTATTATTTTATCCTTAGATGGCTATTACTACATATCTTGTATTGTATTACTTGTTATCAGTACTTCTTTCGTCTTTTATTTTGCTATCTTAGTCTCAGTTTTCTAAATATCTTGTACTGTTATTACTTGTTATCAGTGTGTCTTTCATCTTTTCTTTAGCTGAGGGTCTATCGAAAACAGACTCTCTGCCCGTCCAGGGTAAGGGTAAGGCTGTGTACACCTTACCCTCCCCAGACCCCACTTGTGGGAAGATACTGGGTCGTCGTTGTTGTTGTTGTTCTAGTATTCTCCCTATGACTGAGCTTGACCTGGGAAACTAGTCAAAATCTTGAAGCTTACAACAAGACTAGTGGATCTAAAATGATCAACTTCCAAGGAACAACCTTTTTAAGAACCAGACAGGCGAGTAGGTTCAGATGATTACAATACACGAACTGTAGAAGGAAGTAATCGGGTTTGGAGCATTTTCAATATATTGTTTCATGTATATGTTCGATGAGAGATGCGAGGTTGTTTCGTCCACTTAAAAGCAGAACTAATGGTTTTCCCAGTCCATTCCATCTGGAAAAAGAAACATCTAAATTTCCATAAGTTCAAATCTCAATTTTATAAAAAATAAAATAGAAAAACTTTACAAAGCAACAGTGGAATAACCAAGGGCCTAATTCTTGCATACTAGACCTGGTGACCAATTTTAACACACCTACACAGGATAATAATCTAATCTACCTAATTATACCCTCCTTGCAAGGTTTTTCCGACATATAGCTTTATTAAAGAAAAATCAGAAATCAATCTAAAGTTGATCCTTATCTCCTTAATCATAAGCATTCACAACCTGGGGTCTTATAAACTAAAGCCAAAACTCATCTATCATTCCGGATCTTTCTCTAATTTCCACTTTCAAGCCATTTGACACAGTTTCTTCTCACCTTTAAACGAGAAACTTTCCTCCCCAACTCTCTCCAATTCCTCAAGTTCATTGAGGAGCCCATCTTGTTCCACGCTGTTGATGATCTTAATAATTTTCTTATTGAGGATCTTTAGCTAATTTGAAATATCTTTGTGAAAACCAAATGGGAACAACCAAAAGCATCATCTTCCCAGTAACCAGTAATCAAAAAAATTGCAGAGGCATGGTGGTGGCAATATATGTTTTCAAAAAATTATGAATGGACTCCTTTCTGGACAGGAGTAGACGGATCAAAATTGTGGAAACAATCATCTCGTGAGTTCATAAGAGATATAAGAAGCAAAGATGGAAGGAGCTAATTCTATATTAACGAGCTAGAAGTCACCTATGGACTGTAGAATGGAACCGACGGAATGTAAAATTTTAGAGCTCAACATCTAGAACCAGGCAGTTGCAATTAAGAAAATGAGAATCAGCAAGTCGATGGAATATACTTAACTCACTTTAAGTAATGAATGGAAAATACTCATATTCAGAGCAGGTTACAGTCCTTTAACAGCAAAGATAAACAAGCTAACAACCATTCTGCTCTTAAATGTGAAAGAAACTTCTTGTAAACCTCTATAGTAGAAATGGAATCAATTTGTTTGGCGGACCAAGGATATTACAAATGTCTATAAAACAGCAGGAAAAGAAATCTTACTAACCGTTTTCAGATGATTTCCTTTGCTTTGTAGGGCGTATATTGCTCCTCTAGCATAGTTACCCCATTTGCATTCTTCCTGAGGTTTGGATGAGTCAATTTGTTCATTTAAACCATTTTTCTTGGAGATATGCTTAGGAAGCTGAACTTCATCTACTCTGTGAATTTTAAAGTTGCGAAGCATTAGATGTAATGCTTTTGTTAGGATTTATACTATTGAATACATGAAACTATCATGACGGGAAAAAAAAGTACATGAAACTATCATAACCTATCTTTTTGAGAGGGCTAAAACTAATGAATGCAGGTAAAAGTAGAGCATCAAAAGGTTAAATGCATAAAGCAATCATAGGATTTTCCACATTGTAGAAACTAAAAACTGTGCTGTATCGCTATCAACTTGCAGACTTATGCTGCAAGTCAACCGACATGAGATTGTAGATATCAAAGTAGTTACACACTAGTTATAGACTCATAATCTAGCAGCAGCAAAGACATATATATATATGGCTCCGAACAAAGATAATATTTTTAATGCATTTATAGATATCAAACTAGTTACATATAGTATGAATATGCCTAAGAAAAGCATTATTTACCTGAACCGAACCGAACCTTTAAATTGCCCAGATTGTAATGTGACCTACAAATTTGAAGTTATAGTCGAAAATGAATAGGAAGTAGAATACAAAGAAAAAGATTAGCTGAAAAGAGTTTAGTGAATATTCCATAGAACTTAAGCTCTTAAGCAGAGAAGGCCACATAGTGGAACAGAGAAGTAAAAAAGCTGCCTCAGCTTCCAGTGCTGACTGGCTAAACTACTCCAGTTTTGCAAAGTAGAAGACAGTCAACAGAATTTGAGTGGTGAAAAAGACACCGAAATGAGCATCAGTTAGGACGTGAGTAATAACTTTTGTTCTGTAACTATGTCTACTTATTTGTGTCTCAGTGGCAGCATTCCAGCTAAAAGGACAATTTCATAGCAACACCTATCAATTGACTTGTAGTATATGTACTCAGTACAGCACATCTTGAAGTTTGCACAACTATTTTTATGAGCAATAAGCTACTTATAACCCCAATGAAAACATAGAACTCGGCAGACTAAGGGATTTCGATAAGGACATGGCGTGACACATTATCCAGCCCTGTAGAGTCATACATACAGAACCATTTTAGCTCAAACTACGAACATTTAACATATTGTTCACGACATATAGACAATATAACATGTTTACATCGTTAAAGCACTACACAATTTGGCTATAATACATAAGAAATCATACCTGGGTGTCATTAGAAGGAACAAAACCAAGTAGTATACCCCTATTGATTGTCATAGCTGAAACAGTTCCCCCCTGAATCACATTGAAGATCACACAATATAGATTTTGTGTAAAGGTACAACTGCAAATAATTATCCTTAGGTACCAAGGTTTCATATGACGGACTCAAGTTTAGAAATGACGCATAGTTGGTTGATTGAATTTAAGGCAGATCATGAAGATTCATACGCTAATGTTTTATTTACATAAGATATAGAATCCTGTTATGGAATATATTAGATCTGAAGAACAGCAAGTAGAAACCTTGTCAGTCAAGAACCATAATAGAAGGATGTCTGGTTAAGCGATTGACAATTAAGCGATTACATGTGGATAACAAGTGATAACTAATATACTTGCCTGATGATCAATGTGAGCCCCCAATGGACAAATCCTGTAAGGTGATACAACCACCCTGACCTCTTGAGCATCTCTACCAGACATTTCGGCGACTTTCTGTCTTAATTTATCCAACTGCACCAGTTACAGAACCAGGAGTTTAACAACTGTGACTAGTACATGAGGTCGGGAAGATTAGAGTGAAACAAGATAAACCAACTTAGCTAAAGTTTTTTCCGAATTTTCAGTCTGTCTCTCAAATACAGACACACCAAGCTTAACTATAGCTACTTGCATACAACGCAATACAAGGATATTTGCACTTAGCTTATGTGGAATATGCTCAAAAGAATATTATGTTCATAGAAGTATAGGTTCCTTTAAGTTACGTTCCTCCAACCACACATGGCATTGTATTAGTAACATCGTGTACGACAGGTTCTTCCTTTCTTAAATACAGCACTCTCACATCAGTGGCGGATCCACATGTAAGGACCCTCATTCGACTGTGCAATAGGGTAAAAGCAAATTATTTTTGAATCCCCTTAAAATAATTTTTTTTTAGAAAAAAACTTCTAGTGTAGTGGTAAAGTGGTTTAAAAGTACTAGATGTGGCTTTCTAAAGAATTCCTAGCTCCCCCACTGTCTCACACACAGAAAAAAGGTAGTTTTAAACCATATTACTGAATTTAGTTAAACAATAGGCACTATAGAATAGGCATAAAATCATGACATAAGGAGTTTAGGAAAAATCATCACACTTCCATTAATACAGCACTATCACATACATAACCCCAGCTCTGTAACAGATACTAACGTGTTTTGTATCCACAGACCACAAATCTTCAGACTAGAATTGTATATTGGCACCACCACAACAACAACAACAACAACAAGTTAGGGTCGTCTATATTATTCCTCACTGACCATGTTACTCCATATAAACTCATCTCAACCCAATATTATACAAAATTAAAATAAAAAGTACAAGAAGTTTTTTATATTTTCTTCTGACTAGAACTGTATACTAGCATATCACAATTCTATTGCTATAACTATCTTGGTTTGTCTCCACAGTAAATTTGTGAAACAGCAATTGCAATCAAGAATAAGAATCAAATCAACAGCCCATTAAGCAAAAATCCGCAATGCAATAAAAACAACAAAATATAAACTATAAAAATGAAAACTTTACCTCAGATTCAGAAGGCCAATGACCAGAAAAAACACCCATTTTTGTTTTTTCGAAATAAATGTGCAAGAATGTCAATCTGATATAGCTTTCTTGAACTGGGTTTTGCTTTATATTTAAGAATAATAAATAATAATGAGGCGGAGAGTGAGGTTAAAGAAAAGGAAATTTGCGGGAACGAAGTGTTTTCGGTTGAAGGGTCATTTCCCCTTGATTTGATTTGATTCAATAATACCTTTGATTATTAAGTTTCATGTTCTGTATTGTCCAACGTAATCATACATTGCCATTTTCAAAAAGATTTTCCTCTTATTTCTTTACCGTATATTTTTTGAGACGATTAAGTGAAAGGTGAAATTGAGGGCCGCACTCCACCGGTCTTACCATGTAAAGAAAAGTGGAAGTGTGTGTCAAACTGTCAATCCCGCAATTTATGGTTAGAACGATGTGTCCATGTTCCTTTGTTTTTAACTTCACCCAAAAATTAAATTTTCCTCCTATTTAGAATAGAGCTTATTCATATACACTGACAAGTGCAAAAGGTAGGTTATTAAATATTTATTACACATTCACCAATTACTGCTTATTAATTAAGTTATTTAAGTGATCTAATAAAGTTAAAAAAAAATTATACCGCCAATGCATAAAGTTTAAACCTTTTAGAATGTGAATTTCTCTCTTTTCTAGGTAGTGTGTTGTCAAAATAATTTTAATTTGGGGAGTACTTCTTGTTAAAAGTACTTTTTTAAAAGTTTATGAAGGAGCTACCCTTGTTCAAGGGGTGTCAATTAGGGGTGTCAATTGACACTCCTTCACTAAAAAATTACACCAAGTATATATGTATAAATTATGTATATATATTATATATTGAATTATGTTAGCTCTTTTGTATATTTACTTTTTTTTGTATTTTGATACTCCTTAATGAAAATTTTGGTTGTGCTGCTATTTAGAAGATTAGCATATTGTATTTGGCTAAATCATTTGAGAAGTGTATTAACATTTCCATAAGTTTATTAAATATTTCATCAAATATAGTTAAGTTGTTAGTTATGATATATGTTTTCCCCAACAATTGTTTTAATATAATTATGGAGTGATAATATTGTTTATATTCTAGAAAAAAAAGAGGAATTTTCAGAAACCACTATTGTTTAGTGGCTATTAACTTCCTATAGCTATCATATACATAATTACTTCCTATAATTAGTATTTAGTTGTTACGCGACTGTATTTGTTGTATTCACGCTCCTGTATTCATGAATACAGTAGCAGAATTCGCCTAAAAAATAGGGGAGTCCAGTTGTGCGACTGTGTTACGCCCCGACCTTCGGGAGTGCGATCGGCGCTCAACCGAGATAACCTGGCCGAGCAAGCCTGTTAGATTTTCTCCTGCCCAAACTCACTCGTGAATAAAGAGGAGATATATTCTATAAATTAAACACTGAGAGAATTTTATAAACAACCCCAACTCCATTACCATTAGTCACTCTATTTTTTTTTAAGTCTCAAAATACAAACACTTTCATAGTTTGAAGTGGAACATGTAATACACATACGACATTACTAGCTTGACTTTTCCAACACCAATACACAACCCACACTATGTCTACGGAGCCTCTAATATATACAAAAGAGTACAATGATAGTGCTGGCAACAAGGCTCCAGCTATATCTCAAAACATAATACACACAGAACAAAAGATGCATGACCCCGAAATGAAGTGGGGCTCACCAGGTTAGCTGAGAAGAGAGGGTACCACTATCACTGATCAATGCCTCCCGCTGTGGAACCACCTGCATCCATAAAGATGTAGTGCCCCAAAAAAAGGGACGTTAGTGCATGTCAAATAGTACAAGTATGAAAACCATAACACCTATTCAAGGACTTGGAAATAAAACATGAATATGATGAATCGTGGTAACAATAAAAGGGCTTATAGAGTCATTAAAGTCAAAGCAAATTTATTAAGAGCTTCCAATAACATTTATAAATTTTAAGTCGGGGATCCCCTGTAACCACATTTACACAAAGCGGCCATGCCGCCTCACCCCAATGTATGCGGGTGGACATGCAATCACGATACTATAAACTCTACACAAAGCGGTCATGCCGCCTCACCTAGATGTATGCGGGTGGAGGTGTAATCACAATATCACAACTCTACACAAAGCGTCCATGCCGCCTCACCCCAATGTATGCGGGTGGAGGTGTAATCATAATTCTACACAAAGCGGCCCGCCGCCTCACCCCAATGTATGCGGGTGGAGGTGTAATCACAATTCTACACAAAGCGACCATCCTGCCTCACCCCAATATATGCGGGTGGAGGTGTAATCGCAATACTATAATTTATATTCCCAAAACGATAATAGTTTGTATAAAAGAGTTTTCTTCCAATCAACCGTTTGGCACATTTGGCCTTAGAAAGTGTAAGTTCATAAGGTCTCATCATATGAGAAATAAGTGTTTGATCACATTGATTTCATACAATGGTTTTTTCCCAAAAGGGGTATAACATAATTAAGTCACAATAGAAAATCTTTAACACATAAGGGTTCAGACGTGTTATGCAATTTGAGAATCGATTTACTAGCTTGAATATCCCACCTCAACAGTGTTTCAAGTTCGACTACACATGATGGAGTTTTGCAAGGATTCGGGAATTTCGATACTAGAAGAAGAGTTTAGCCTTCATACCTCGAAAGAGCTTTTCTTGGTGTAACAATAACGTCCTGACACTTCTAACGATGTTAATCTATAAAAGAGGGGAGAATTATAAGTATGATTAGAGGAATTTGTATGGCAAGAGCTGCTACACTGATGACCCAACCTTCCTTCAAACTAACTCAAGAACAAAACCGCCCAAGATGGTTTAACAACTTCCCCACAGTCGTTATTAGCTCATGCATATTATAAATCTACCCTCATCACCCATAGTCAACCCAAACCCGAAATTGAAGAATTGGGGAAAAAATTCTTACCTTTTTGAAGCCCTAACAAGTTCCTTTTGATGGAATTTAAAGGTTTGATCAAAGTAGAGTAGTGAAATACTTAGTCCTCTCTTTTCTCTCTCTATAATAGGTCTCTCCTCTCTCTAAAATGTCAGGTAATCCCCTAAAAATGAACCCTCTGGATAGATAAACAAAATGGGGGTCGGGTCATAAAATTGAAAAAATGAAGCCCCGATGCAGATCTGCGATCGCATAACACTTCTGTTATCCGCAAGATGGACTGCATAATGGCCCTCCAGAACTTGGGCGTTTTAGCTTCACTATGCGACAGGTGTGTGGTCCGCAGACCAATTTTACGGTCACATAATGGACCGCAGAACCTCCTTCCAAAATTTCTCATGCGGGATCTATAATGGGATCTGCGGCCCGTATAACGGTTCTACGACCGCATAATGGGCCGCATAATGGTCTTCAAAATTGGCAAATCTTTCTGCTTCATTCCACGGCCGATCTGCAGCCCATAAACTGGTTCTGCGGTCGTATAGTGGACCACAGAACTGCCATGTTCTACAAACTTTTTCCTTCCAACTCTTCGATACACAAAGCAATCCTTAAACATATTAGCTTACCTCAGCACCACAAAACCTTGGGTTCTAGGTGAAATTTCACGAGGCCTTACATCCTCATCCGCTTAAGATCTCTCGTCCTCGAATGAGGGTCAAAATCCGCGATTAGTATTTAATATGACCTGACTGTTACTTCACACACCAGCAGTTCCAAATTTTAACTAACTCCCCAAATTCCCAAAAATTTCGACAGAGTTTTCCTTGTAACATGGCCTATCCACCTGGCAGAGAATCCCAAAAATAAATCCTAACAACATATATTGAAGGATCTTATGGTCCATGAATATATCCACATAGACCCATACAAATAATGACGCTAAATATTCAATGCAAAAACAACTGTTGCGAGCTCTAAGTCATGTGTTGAATAGTTCTTCTCATGATTCTTGAGTTGCCTAGAAGCATAAGATATTACCTTGTCATGTTGCATTAATAAACATCCAAGTCTGATCCTTGAAGCATCACAATATACCACAAACCCATCTGTACCCTCCGGTAGAGTCAACACCGGCGCCGTAGTCAATCTTGATTTCAACTCTTGGAAGCTCCTTTCACAAGCATCTAACCATTAGAACTTAACCGCCTTCTGCATCAATTTAGTCAATGGAGAGGCAAGAGTAGAGAACCCATCCATAAATTTCCTATAATACCCGGCTAGACCCAAGAAACTACGAATCTCCGTTGGAGTTGTAGGTCTAGGCTAATTCTTTACTATTGCAATCTTCTGAGGGTCAACCTTAATCCCTTCTCTGGAGACAACATGACCCAAGAATGTGACAGACTCAAGCCAAAATTCACACTTCAAAAACTTCGCATACAACTTGTGCTGATATAGAGTCTGCAGAACTGCCCTGATATGATCGGCATGGTCCTCTCGGCTTTGTGAAGATACAAGAATATCATAAATGAACACTATCACAAAGGAGTTAAAAAAAGGCTTGAAGACTCGATTCATAAGATCCATGAAAGCTATCGGGGCAATTGTTAGCCCAAAAGACATTACCAGAAATTCAAAGTGCCCATACCGGGTCCTAAAAGTTTTTTTCGGAATATCCTGCTCCTTAATCTTCAATTGGTGATATCCGGATCTTAAATCAATCTTAGAGAAATACTTAGCACCCTGCAAGTGATCAAACAAGTCATATATCCTTGGCAGTGGGTACTTATTCTTGATTATGACCTTGTTGAT
Organism: Nicotiana tabacum; assembly: GCF_000715075.1. Classification (NCBI taxonomy): domain Eukaryota; kingdom Viridiplantae; phylum Streptophyta; class Magnoliopsida; order Solanales; family Solanaceae; genus Nicotiana; species Nicotiana tabacum. The sequence continues at coordinate 29,844,956 of NC_134088.1, read as the reverse complement.
CTACCGATAGTCAGTACACATCCTCAGTGACCCATTTTTCTTCCTTACAAAGTCGACAAGTGTGCCCCAAGGTGACACACATGGACGGATAAAACCTTTCTCTAACAAATCCTTCAATTGTTCCTTTAGCTCCTTCAATTTTGTCGGTGCCATTCTGTAGAGTGGAATAGATATAGGCTGTGTTCTTGGCATCACATCAATCCCAAAATAAATCTCCCTATCTGGTGGGATCCCAAGGAGCTCATCCGGAAAGACTCCCGGAAATTCATTCACAACAGGCACGGACTCAAGTGTAGGTGCCTCAGCATCAGTATCTGCAACCCGGACCAAATGGTAGATACAACCCTTGTTAATCGTTTTCATGGCCTTAAGGTAAGAAATAAACCCACCCTTTGGTACCACATCATCCCCCTTCCATTCAATCACTGACTCAATTGGAAATTCAAACCTAATGGTTCTGCTTCGACAATCAAGCTTAGCGAAACATGAATAAAGCCAGTTCATCTCCATTATTACATCAAAATCAACCATCCCCAATTCAATGAGATCGGCCATGGTGTCCCAACCACGCACTGTGATAACACAATCCCTATAAACCTGCACGGCCACAATAGACTCGCCAACCGTAGTAGATATAGAGAATGGCTCATGAAGTTGTTTCAGTTCTATCCAAAATTCCATAACTACATAAGGAGTGACATATGACAATGTGGATCCGGGATCAATAAGAGCATATACATCATGGGATTGGACAATCAATATACCTGTGATAACATCTGGAGAAGCCTCTGAATCCCGACGACTCCGCATAGCATAAAATCTGTCGGGTCCTCCCGAGTTCTAGGTACCACCCCTAGCTGCACCATGCCCTGCGGGCGCTGGAGTGCCTCGAGCTGGAAGAGGCACTGCGGATGTAGTAGTTATAGAACTGGATTGTTGTGTCGCACCCTTGCCCATGATCTGGCGGGACGAGCGGCAATCCCTATGAATGTGACCCCTCATACCGCACTTGTAGAATATATGTAGGTCCATGAAGCATACCCCAAAGTGCATCCTCTCACACTTAGGGCATGGGGGCCTCCGCTGCTGCTAGAATCTCCCTGCAGGGCGACCCTACTAGTGGGGTACCCTATTGCCCTGACTAGGCCTGAAACGACTCCACTGTTGCTGACTGGGCCCTGATGGCTATGCACTCATCAAAGATTGAGCAAATGACTGAGATGGCCCTGATGACCCTCCCCTAAATGCCGACCTGCCACCACTACCAGCGAAAAAACCACCAAAGTTGCCCGTGGACCTGTCCTAGCTGTTACCCTCACACTCCATTCTATTTTTCAGTTTATAGTTCTCTGTAGCTTGAGAAAACGCCACCATCTTCCCATAGCTCATATCATAGTTCAAGGCAGTTGTAGTGGCCTCATTAATAACTAAGGGGCTAAGGCCCTACACAAACCGGCGCACTCTAGCCTCCATAGTAGGCAACATGTGAATAGCATACTTGGACAGGCACGCGAACTCCATATGGTACTCCCACACATTCATTCTACCCCTGCTTCAGGCTCTCAAACTCAGCGTCATGTGCCGCCTTAGTTTCAACATGCAAGAAATGATCCATAAAGCCATCGGTGAACTCACTCCACCTCGCCGGAGGGCTCCCCTCCTCACGGGACTCCTCCCACATCTCAAACCAAGAATAGGCCACCCCTTTCAGGCGGTAGGAGGCCAACTCCACTCCCTCCGTCTCAGTAGCACGCATAACTCTGAGAGTCTTGTGCATCTCATCAATGAAGTCCTGGGGGTCCTCCTCAGGATTAATACCCGTAAACTCTGGAGGATATAACTGAAAAAACCTGTTCACCCTAGAACTAGCAGATTCCCTTGGCTGACTTGAAGAAGTAGATGCAACATTCAGTCTTTGGGCCTGATAAGCCACTATCTGAGCAAATATCTGCATGGCTCCCCTAAGGTCCCCATCAGATACACCGGGACCAGAAGCTGGGGCTGAAGGTGGATCTGGAATATCATATGGAGGAACCGTTTCACCCTCGGTATGTGTAGGAACTGGTGCAGTCTGAGCAGGAATAGTAGATTTAGGTGGTGTAGTAATTAGAGAAATAACCTCACCCCTCGGGAGCTCACCTGCATCATCAAATATAGAATAAACTTCCACTCCTAGGGTGACATTGGCTCCTTGGCCAGTTCTTGCCTTCTTCCTAGGCTCCATGTACTGAAAGTTAGAGCAATGCACGAGTTAAAGGAGGAATAATCTTACAATCAGATTTATCGCACGATCGAGAACATCAAAGAAGGGTATTATTCCTAAATGTCCAGGTAGCCTCCTAATTATAGATGTGGTCGACAACACACCGATAAGAAGGACTCTACTAGACATGGCTCCGAGACATCCTAGGACACTTTAAAACCTTAGTCTCTGATACCAAGTTTGTCACGCCCCAACTTCGGGGAGTGCGACTGGCGCTCAACCGAGATAACCCGGCCTTGCAAGCATGTTAGATTTCCTCCTACCCAAACTCATTCGTGAATAAAGAGGAGATATATTCAATTAATTAAACACTGAGAGGATTTCATAAACAACCCCAACTCCATTAAAATTAGTTACTCTATTAATTTTTAAGTCTCAAAATACAAACACTTTCATAGTTTGAAGTGGAACATGTAATACACATACAACATTACTAGCTTGAATTTCCCAACACCAATACACAAACCACACTATGTCTACGGGGCCTCTAATAGATACAAAAGAGTACAATGATAGTGTCGGTTATAAGGCTCCGACTATACCTCAAAACATAATACACACAGAATAAAAAATGCACGACCCCGAAATAAAGTGGGGCTCACCAATTCAGCTGGTAAGAGAGGGTATCGCTATCACTGGTCAACGCCTCCCGCTGTGGAACCACCTGCATCCATTAATGATGCAGCGCCCCTAGAAAAAAAAAGGACGTTAGTACATGTCGAATAGTACTCTTATGAAAACCAAAACACTTATTTAAGGACTTGGAAATACAACATGAATATGATGAATCATGGTAACAATAAAAGGGTTTAGATAGCCATTAAAGTCAAAGCAAATTTATTAAGAGATTCCAATAACATTTATAAATTTTAAGTCGGGGATCCTCTGTAACAACCTTTACATAAAGCGGCCCTGTCGCCTCACCCCAATATATGCAGGTGGAGGTGTAATCACAATACCATAAACTCTATGCCGCCTCACCCAGATGTATGTGGGTGGAGGTGTAATCACAATATCACAACTCTACACAAAGCGTACCTGCCGCCTCACCCCAATGTATGCGGGTGGAGGTGTAATCACAATACCACATTTCTACACAAAGCGACCATCCTGCCTTACCCCAATATATGCGGGTGGAGGTGTAATCGCAATACCACAATTTAGATTCCCAAAACAAAATTAGTTTGTACAAAAGAGTTTTCTTCCAATCAACTGTTTGGCACCTTTGACCTTAGGAAGTGTAAGTTCATAAGGTCTTATCATATGAGAAATAAGTGTTTGATCACATTGATTTCATACAAGGTTTTATTCCCAAAAGGGGTATAACCTAATTAAGTCACAATAGAAAATATTTAACACATGAGGGTTCGGACACGTTATGCAATTTTAGAATCGATTTACTAGCTTGAACATCCCACCTCAACAGTGTTTCAAGTTTGACTACACATGATGGAGTTTTGCAAGGATTCGAGAATATCGATACTTGAAGAAGAATTTAGCCTTCATACCTCGAAAGAGCTTTCCTTGGTGTAACAATAACGTCCCGACACTTCTAACGATGTTAATCTATAAAAAGGGAGAATTACAAGCATGATTAGAGGAATTCATATGGCAAGAGCTGCTACACCGATAACCCAACCTTCCCTCAAACTAACTCAAGAACAAAACCACCCAAGATGGTTCAACAACTTCCCTGCAGTCTTTATTAGCTCATGCATGTGATCAATCTACCATCATCACCCATAGTCAACCCAAACCCGAAATTGAAGAATTAGGGGAAGAAATTCTTACCTTTTTGAAGCCCTAACAAGTTTCTTTTGATGGAATTCCAAGGTTTGATCAAAGTAGAGTAGTGAAATCCTTAGTCATCCCTTTCCTCTCTCTAGAATAGCTCTCTCCTCTCTCTAAAATGTGAGGTAATCTCCCAAAAATGAACCCTCAAGCTAGATAAACGAAATGGGGGTCGGGGGTCATAAAATTAGAAAAATGATGCTCCGATGCAGATGTGCGATTGCATATGCGACTGTATAACACTTATGCGGTCTACAAGATGGACCGCATAATGGCCCTCTAGAACTGGGCATTTCTGCTTCACTCTGCGATAGGTGTGCGGTCCACAGACCAATTTTGCCGTAATGAACCGCAGAACCTCCTTCTAAAATTTCTCATGCAGGATATGCAATGGGATGTGACCGCAGAACTACCATGTTCTGCAAACTATTTTCTTCAACTCTTCAACACACTAAGCAACCCAAAAGTCCGTACAGATTGTATTAGCGTACCTTGGCACCACAAAATCTCGAGTTCTAGGTGAAATTTCACGAGGCCTTACAGACTGTATTCGAACTACTGTATTCATGAATTCAGTAGCAAAATTCATCTAAAAATAGAGGAGTCCAGTTGTTTAATAAGGGAAAGATAATCAATTAGCGTGTATCACTCCTAATTTAACTCAACAAAATCAATTCTACATAAATTTCGATGCTACGTGACTGTATTCGCACTATTGTATTCATGAATACAGTAATAAGAGAGTCCAGTTGTGTGATTGTATTCGCTGTATTCGCGCTACCGTATTCATGAATATAGTAGCGGATTTTGCCTAAAATAGATGAGTACAATTGTTTAATAATGGAAAGAGGATCAATTAGCGTGTAACTCAACAAAACCAATTCTACATAAATTCCGCTGCTATTGTGCTATATTTCATGTATTCGCGCGACTGTACTTATAAATATAGTGAGGTAATCAAGAAATAGGGTGTATATTGTTCTATTCAATTTGACTATATATATTATATTCAATTCACAAATATTCATTATTCACTATTATACATTGTATTCAATTCGACTATATACATTATATTCAATTCACAAATATTCATTATTCACTATTATACGTTGTATTCAGTTCGACTATATTTAAACAACAAAAAATCACAAATACCGTGATATTCGAATGTATTCAAAAAATACAGACCTTCGGAATACATAAATACAAGCAAAAAAAATAATGTATTTATACAAAAATATAATATATTTGAGTGTATTTGTATAGAATACAATGTATTTGTATCGTTGTATATGACTAAAATAGAAAAGAAGAGAAGGAAGTTCGTCAGAGATGGCTTTTTCCGGCCAAACAAAATACTATATACACTGTATTAGAACTCAAAATGGAGAGAAACAAAAATTCGGCCCTCAAATCTTCTCCGGCATAGCCATGGCCAGATCTACTCCCTCTTCACCTCAAATCTATTTCGCTTCAGAAAGTCCACCATAGCCACCAAAAATAGTTGTTATGATGGCTAGGAGTGTCAATGGTTCGGTTCGACCGATTATTATATAAAATTTATACCATACCAATTTTTCGATTATTCTATTATGTATAACGCAAATTAGACTTTTCAAAACCGTCCCAATCATGTCGATTTCTCTTCGGTATTGGTACGGTTCTGTTACTTTTCTATAATTTTTTTAAATATCATGTAAAAGTCACTAGTAGAAGTAGAATGCAATAACATACGAATTTTTATAGGACTTAGCAAAACTCTCTAGATATTTTTATAGTTAAAAAGATGATGAATTAAGAAAATATAAAAGATGGCTAGAGTATAGAACCATCAACTATTCTACAACAACGTAAAATAAACTAAGGAAATATAAAAAAAATAGAAATCACGAGTGAAAAGATATTAACCAAGTTGGGATTCAAGAATAATGTCTATAGAAGATTAAATATTCAAAAAAGATAAATCTAAATCATACGAAAGGAAACATATTCAATACATTGCAGTTTGCTACACACAATCTCTACAATACCTTGTATCTTGCTAGTGAATATGCTTGAAATAATTTAAGTTCAATAGAAGTAGCATAATAGGTTCGAGAATTAGGATTTTGAGTTTAATTATTTGTTGGCTTGTAACTGTTTTATAATTCCAAAGGCCAAGAAAAAATTTAATGCTTTATTATTTTTAAACCTAATATATAAATATATTTTTTACATTATAAATTTATTCGATACGATTCGGTATTTTTTCGGTTTATTTTCATTAAGTAAAAAACTTACCCTAATTATCGGTACGGTTATAGATTTATATAAAAACCTACAGTTTTATTAAAAGAAACCTAAAATTCGATTCGGTATGGTATAGTTCGGTCGGTTTAGTCGGTTTTTAAATATCCATTGACACCTTAACGATGGCTACCTTGATGGAAAATTGAGAGAGATTTGAGGGAGAAGGGAGAGGACTGAGAATCTAGCTGATAGAGAGAGAGAGAAGGAAACAACAACAACAACAACCCAGTAAAATTTCACTAATGGGGTCTGGGGAGGGTATTGTGTACGCAGACCTTACCCCTACCCCGAAGGAGTAGAGAGGCTGTTTCCGAAAGACCTTCGGCTCAAAAAAAACAAAAAAATAAAAGGGCAGAAAGGAAGACAATATTAGTATCACAACAATAATCATAGGATAAATAGGAACACCATGAAATCCAGAAGAAAGATGCAAAGTAAATGGAGACAATATTAGTAAATATTAGTATCACCACAACAGTCATAAGAAAAATAGGAACACCATGAAATCTAGAAGAAAGATGTAAAGCAAAAGCGATAGCTAGTAAATAGGACCTGCACTGACAAGCGAAATAGTAAGCCACAACATTCCCACTAGTTATCTTAAACAAAAATCCTACATTTCTAGTCCCACCATGTTACGAAGTAAGGCACGACTCAACTACCTCCTAACCTACAACCCTAATACTCGACCTCCACATCTTCCTATCAAGTGTCATGTCCTCGGAAATCTGGAGCCTCGCTATATCCTACCTGATCACCTCTCCCCAATACTTCTTAGGCCGCCCTCTACCTCTTCTCGTGCCCTCCGTAACCAGCTGCTCACACCTCCATACCGGAGTATCTGGGCTTCTCCTATAAACATGTCCGAACCATCTAAGTCTCGCTTCCCGCATCTTGTCATCAATGGGAGCCATATATCATTCCTAATCTTATCTATCCTAGTGTGCCCGCACATCCACCGCAACATCCTCATTTCTGCTACTTTCATCTTCTGGATATGTGAGTTCTTAACAGGCCAACACTCAGCCCCATACATCATGGCCGGTCTAACCACCGCTTTATAAAATTTACCTTTGAGTATTGGTGGCACTCTCTTGTCACACAGGACTCCAGATGCTAACCTCCACTTCATCCATCCTACCCCAATACGGTGTGTGACATCCTTGTCGATCTCCCCTCCCCCTGGATAACCGAACCAAGGTACTTGAAGCTGCCTCTACTCGGGATGACCTGTGAATCAAGCCTCACATCCACGCCTATTTCCCCTGGCTCAACGCTGAACTTACACTCCAGGTATTCCATCTTCGTCCGGCTCAGCTTGAAACCCTTAGACTCAAGAGCCTGTCTCCAAACCTCCAGCCTCTCGTTAACACCGGCTCACGACTCATCAATCAGAACTATGTCATTGGCGAATAGCATGCACCATGGCACATCCCCTTGAATATGGTGTGTTAACGCGTCCATCACCAGGGCGAATAAGAACGGACTGAGCGCAGAACCTTGGTGTAACCCCATTACAACCGAAAAATGTAGGGAACCGACACACCTTTCGCCTCCTACTGTCCTAACCTGAGTCTTAGCCCCATCATACATGTCCTTAATTGCCATAATGTAGGGAACCGACACACCTTTTGCCTCCAAGCATCTCCAGGGAATTTCTCTATGAACCTTGTCATACGCTTTCTCTAGGTCAATAAACACCATGTGCAGATCCTTCTTCCTCTCTTTGTATAGTTCCACCAACCTTCTAACAAGGTGTATAGCTTTTGTAGTCGAACGATCCGGCATGAACCCTAACTGGTTGTCGGATACAGACACTATCATCCTCAACCTCGCTTCAACCACTCTCTCCCACACTTTCATGGTATGACTCAGTAATTTGATACCCCTATAATTGTTACAACTCTAGATATCACCTTTGTTCTTATACAATAGAACCACCGTACTCCACCTCCACTCATCCGGCATCCTTTTTCCCTTACAAATAATATTAAATAACCTAGTCAACTACTCCAAACCTGCTCTCCCCACACACTTCCAAAATTTCATCGGAATCTCATCTGGCCCGGTCGCTTTGCCCCTACTCATCTTATGCATAGCTCCCACCACCTCCTCAACCTCGATACACCTGCAGTACCCAAAGTCACGGTGACTCTCGGAATGCTCCAATTTGCCTAGCACAATATCCCGAACCCCTTCTTCATTCAGAAGTTTATGAAAGTAAGCCTGCCATCTCCTCTTAATCTGGGTATCTTCCATCAATACTCTACCATCTTCGTCCTTGATGCATCTCACTTGGTCCAAATCCCGAGCCTTCCTCTCTCTTAACTTGGCCAGTCGGAATAACTTCTTCTCCCCACCTTTCCCCCCCAATTCCTCGTACATACGACCATAAGCCGCAGTCTTAGCCTCTGTGACCGCCAACTTATCCTCCTTCCTAGTTGCCTTATACCTATCCATGCACACTCGCCTCTCCTCCTCACCTATGCTCCCCACTAACTTCAGGTACGCCGCCTTCTTTGCTTCCACTTTACCTTGGACCACTTCATTCTACCACCAGTCTCCTTTGTGCCCACCAGAGACGTCCGTCGAGACCCCTAACACCTCTCTCGCAACCTCCCTAATACAGTCTGTTGTCGTTGATCACATAGTGCTCGCGTCACCACTACTCCTCCAAGCTCTCATAGCCGACAACTGCCCCTCCAACGCTTGGGCTTTATCCTTAGTTAAGGCTCCCCACCTGATTCTCGGCCTTCCTCGAGTAGATCTTTTCCTCCTCTTTAACATAATACCAATGTCCATCACCAAGAGACTATCATGCGTCGCGCGTATATCACCTGGAATCACCTCACAATCCTTGCACAACCCTCTATCACACCTCCTGAGGAGGAGGTAGTCAATCTGGGTCTTCGCCACCGCATTTTGAAAAGTAACCAAATGTCCCTCCCTCTTCTGAAAGCTAGAGTTCGCAATCACCAACCCAAAAGCCTTAGCAAAGTCCAACAACGATGTACCTCCTCTGTTCCTCTCCCCAAAACCAAAGCCTCCGTGCACCTCGCCATAACCACCTGCGGTCGACCCAATATGCCCATTGAAATCCCCTCCTATGAATAGCTTCTCAGCAGGCGGAACCTGAAGCACAATCTCATCTAACCCTTCCCAGAAATGCTGTTTAATCTCCTCATCTAGGCCCAGATACGGCGCATAAGCGCTAACAATATTTAGGGTGCACTCTCCAACCACCAACTTAATAGTCATCAATTTATCATTCACTCGTCTAACCTCAACCACAGACTCTCTAAGTTCCCTATCCACCAAGATGCCCACTCCATTCTTACCTTTCTAGACTCCTGAGTACCAAAGTTTGTACCCGTCCACATCCCTCGCCCTCGACCCTACCCACCTTGTCTCCTGGACACATGCTATATTGACCCTCCTCTTCTAGAGGATCTTCACCAACTCTATAGATTTACCCATCAATGTACCTACGTTCCATGACCCAATTCTCAACCTACAGACACCATTGTTCCTTTTACCTCCCTTGCCTCCCGCCCCACCTCCTAAACCCCGCCCTACCTTCCGCCCCACCCTATTTCCCTCCGAGGACATGACCTCACTCGACCATCCCAGACCACAGCCACTATACCTACGGCAGAGTAAGGGGAATCACTATCACACAAGGCAACAGACCAAACCAGAAGAATACAAGTTGCAACAACAGGCACACTAATACGGTAAATAAGCTAGTACGAGGTAAGATGCCAGCAATTTAACTCACGCAACAAAGGAAAACTGGAAAACGGGAGGTACCAACTCCCGCAAGCAGAAAAAATACAATAAAAATACCGATACCACGAGTACCATATATAGAACGAAAGAACCTGGAGCAAGTTTTCCTATAGCGTGTCGGATCTGCTCAAGAGCACTGGCAAGTCCTGCTGTGTCCCGCCTGAAAGTTCTTCGCGAGTTGCCAGAATTTACGAAACTTGTCGGCAATCTGAACACACCGGGAAATAGTATGTCCTCGTCGGGAAGAAGCTGCACCTGTCCAAATAAACATACGCACCCCCACATACAGGGGGAGAAAGGAAAAGAAAGAGAGGGGAAGAAGAAGATAGTCCACCCTCTACTGAAGGTCAAACGAACAACAAAATGCCGAATAAAGGTAAAGCACAACAGATGGAGCTCGACACGCAGGAAGAGAGAGAAAATTATAATTGGCGTAATTCACTCCTCAATAATAACAACAACAACAACAATAACAAAAACAACCCAGTATAATTCCACTAATATGGTCTGGGGAGGGTAGTGTATACGCAGACCTTACCCCTACCCTGGGGTAGAGAGACTGTTTTCAATAGACCCTCGACTCCCTTCCTCCAAGAACTCCCCACCTTGCTCTTGGGGTGACTCGAACTCACAACCTCTTGGTTGGAAGTGGAGGGTGCTTACCACTAGAGCAACTCACTCTTGTCTATTCACTCCTCAATAGTAGGGTATAAAATAAATACCTATTTTGCTATAAAATAGAAAAGGTAGCTATAAATAATAATATTTTAAAATTATTTTGGTTTATAATAAATAGAGTGTAATAGTTTGCTATAGGAGGTAAAATTTCAAAAAACAAAAAAAACAATTTCACTTTTGTATAGGGGGCTTTCATTTTTCTTTTGGTTGGGCCTCACCCCAAAAGCCGAAATCATTATGAAAAGTTTAGCACAATGACAACAATGGCTTGAAAATTGGACCATTGTAAATTAGATCTTCAAGGTTCATAATTAGTAAAAATTTCATATGGCGTCCTATTTGGTCGCCCATTTTTAACTTATACCCGTTTTATTTTTCTGTTTGCATCCGTACTCTTTTTTGGTAAAAGCATTTTGAAAAGACAATTTCGCTCTTCTTTAATAAAAGACTATTGCAAACTGCAGGACAAAAACTTAAGCATGTTTAGGCTGAAGATTTAGCAAATAAACTAAAAAACTTCAGCTTGTTTAGACTAAAATTTCGGATAAAACCCAGGACAAAGCTGTAGACTGCATTATAAAACTTCAGCATGTTTTGGTATGAAGTTTTAGCAAATGAAAATAACTTCAGCATGCATTGGCAAAAACTCTTTAGAAAATTACATACTGCAAGACAAAAACTTAAGCATGTTTAGTCTGAAGTTTTAGCAAATGAGCTAAAAAATTTCAACATGTTTAGTATGAAGTTTTAGCAAATGAACTAAATAACTTCAGCATGTTTTATCTGAAGTTTTAGCAAATGAACTAAATAACTTCAGCATGCATTAGCAAAAATCATTAGATAATTACATACTACAAGACAAAAACTTAAGCATGTTTAGTCTGAAGTTTTAACAAATGAACTAAAAAATTTAAGCATGTTTAGTCTGAAGTTTTAGCAAATGAACTAAAAAACTTAAGCATATTTAGTCTGAAGTGTTAGGAAATGAACTAAATAACTTAAACATATTTAGTGTGAAGTTTTAGCAATAAATTAAATAACTTAAGCATGTTTAGTCTGAAGTTTTAGCAAATAAACTAAATAACTTAAGCATGTTTAGCCTGAAGTTTTAGCAAATGAACTAAATAACTTAAGCATGTTTAGTCTGAAATTTTAGCAAATGAACTAAATAACTTAAACATATTTAGTCTGAAGTTTTAGCAAATGAACTAAATAACTTCAGCATGTTTAGTCTGAAGTTTTAGCAAATGAACTAAATAACTTCAGCATGTTTAGACTGAAGTTTCAGATAAAATTCATGATAAAACTGTAGACTGCAAGATAAATAACTTCAGCATGCATTAGCATGAAGTGTTAGCTTCAATGTGAAACACTTTCATGCTATATTAGCATGAAGTTTTAGCTTCAACATGAAACAACTTCATGCTACATTAGCATGAAGTTTTAGCTTCAAGGTGAAACAACTTCATGCAAGTGTGATTCTGAAGATAAATCTGGATAAGCTTCTGTCTTTTTATAAAGTTGCTGAGAGGAGAGGAGGAGATCGTTTTATATCTTTTGTCAGGGATGTAATTGTCATATTATTACGGATTTTTTGTGTGATGGCTACCAAATCAATAATTTTAAAAAATAGGGTACATGTTAAAAGGTGACACAAATATAGGGTATGACTGCAAATCCCCTCATAATTAGTATCCACAATATTAAAGAGCACAAGAAGAAAATGACTATTTAAATGAATATACCGTGAACATATATTACTTCAATGAAAATATATTAATAGTAAAAGTTCTATAAGAGCAATAGTGAAAATATTGTTTTTCACAACGTTAACGATGGAGGTCAATTTGATGCACTAACTATGAGGTAAGGGGAATTCAAACTCGTAATGTTCTCATTTAAATTGTAGCATCTTAACTATTAGAGTGTTTCTCGTGGAAGATTAGTTATACTAAAAAATCCATTATGATCTCAACAATTATAATTGAGATATACCTAAATCCTAATCAATATAATTGCAATTGTTATATGTCCCTCAAAGTTATTGCATTGTGGTCACAGGAAGAAAAGGGGCATTAATTATTATTTCTCGACACGTTAATGGAAAGCATATTAGGAAAGACAAAAGTAGCCAGGAATTTATAAATGCTTTGTTTGGTTCTAGTGGGAAGATGAATAGTATAAGTACACAAAGTCAAAGATGAAGTCATAGCATAGGTAAAATTTTAAGTGGCTGAAAAGGCAAAAACAATTCAGGTACTTTTACTGTTTTACATCTAAACACATAGGAGACTTCAAGGTAGGTATGGCACCAACATGGATAAATTAATTAATAATCATTTTTCAAGCTATGCAATTTAAAAATAATTCCATTGGAGACAGTAGCTACTGTTTAAATATACGGCATAAAAGTAGCTAATCCGTGCTATTATTACCACTAACACGAAAGCTTCTTGATGCAGATAGCCCAATCGAACTTAATTGGAGAAATTTTCATAAATCACTATAGTTTAAAGTCTAATAACTATAATTTGCCTAATTACCATTTATAGTTACTGTTTAATTGTTACTAGCTTGTATTACTTATATTCAGACGCGCAACGAATACAGCCTGTGTCAACTGTATTTGTTCGCGCAACTAATACAATCTGTATCAACTGTATTCGTTTGCGTAATTATATTAATTCGTGCAACGAATACAATATGTATCAATTATAATCAAGGTAAAATACAAGGGTGTATACAAAGGATACAACTTGTATCAACTGTATACAGGGGTATCTACAGAGGATAGAACCTGTATCGACTGTATTTGTTCGTGCAACGAATACAACTAAGGCAAAATACAAGATTACTGAAAAAATAAAATGTTCTTGTTGAGATTTGAACTCAAGACCTTCACTAGCTAAGTAGACGCTCTAACTAACTCAGCTATGAGAACTTGTTGCTCTCTTGTTTTAGTTCAAAATAATTAATCTCTTATTTTATGGATTTGCTATAAAATTTAAATATATCTACGAATTATAATTTGCTGAAAGCAAAGCTACGAATGATAAATATAGTGTAAATGTTTGATGTGTCGCGTAATTTTCCCACTAAAAAGTTTAAGTTCAAGTTATACCTGTTAATCGGGCTGGTTCTGTCACGACCCAAAATCTCACCCGTCGTGATGGAGCCTATCTCGATACTAGGCAAGCCATTAATGTCACTTAACCACAATTTCTTTTAAGTTTGAAAATATAATAATTAAATACAATATAAAATCTCCCAAATACAAATACGAACACTCCCCAAAACCTGATGTCACTGAGTACATGAGCATCTAATATGAATACAAATCTGAAAAAGTACAGTCTACAATAGTCTAAGACCAAAATACAGTAATATAGAGATAGGGAAGGAGAGACAAGGTCTGCGAAACACGGCAGTTACCTCTGAATCTCCGGAAAATCAGCTATACAGAAGAATCAACACCCACTATGTCCGAAAATACTTAGATCTGCACATGAAATGCAAGGTGTAGTATGAGTAAAACCAACTCAGTAAGTAACAATAATAACTAAGGAACTGAAGATAATGATGAGCTACACAGTTATAGTTCATTTCCAGTAATTCCAGTAAAGAATAGACATGCTATCAAATCTGGCAGTTTAATGTCAAATCAATTTTTATACAGTTCATGTTCATGTAATCTTTATATCAACAATCTTTCAAAGATTTTATAACAATGACATATAGCAACTAAGTGTAATAACAAATAAAAATCAAGTACAACCTCTTAGGACAACAACCACTCACTGGGCTCCCAGCCCTCATCACTCACTCTCAATGGGTACCCGCGCTTACTAAGGGTGTACAGACTCTGGAGGGGCTCCTACAGCCCAAGCGCAATAATCTGCACGAACAACTCACGTGCCATAATATAAATATCTGGATCCGCACGGCCAACTCACGTGCTATAGTATAATATAAGGATCTGCATGGCCAACTCACGTGCTATAGTATAATATAAGGATCTGCATGGCCAACTCACGTGCTATAGTATAATATAAGGATCTGCACAGCCAACTCACGTGCTGCACGGACAACTCACGTGCTATAGTATAATATCTCACAATCAGGCCCTCGACCTCACTCAGTCATAAAGCTCTCCAGTCTCTAGGGCTCTCAACAATCATGAAATCAGCCCAAACAATAATGATATGACACATTAATAATGAACAATAGAGACCGAGACAAGCCGTGCTATTATTACCACTAACACGAAAGCTTCTTAATGTAGATAGCCCAATCGAACTGAAAAGGAGGAATTTTCATAAATCACTATAGTTTTGAGCCTAATGTGATGACCCGCTATGTCATCATGCCACATAGGCGCCATTTGGCATATATTAATGCCATGTGGGAGCTTACATAGGAGGAATGCTAGCATTTGTGAGAAGATTCTAGAGAAGTATGGACATTTCATTTGGAAGACTCTAGATCCCTATGGATTTGCTAGGAAAGTTCTTGGAATCTTCTAGGCTTGTAGAAAATTCTAGAAAAAGCCCTTATCTTGTAAATATTAAGGATTTGTGTAATAATTAATATTTACACACTAGCCCCTAGGAGACTAGTATATAAAGTGGGCCATTTATTTGTATTTCACCAAGCAAACAATTCAAGTTCTCTCTAATACAAAGTTTCCTTTAACAATTCTCTTATGTTCTTTCTACCATTCTCTTAGCGATCTTGAGTATAGTAAGGCTGACTTGGCATAGCAAGAAAGTGAGCAAATTGTCAAGTGTCGCATGTGTACTTAGTTAACAACTAAGGATGTGACAACGTGGTATCAGATCAAAGGTTGCAACTAAGGGAATGGCGAACGACAGAGAAATTAACACTGCCAATACCCAAGCCAACATCATCCAGGATGCTACTGGCAAGAGCGGCCGTAACAAAAAGAGAAATGCCACCAACAAGAGCCAGGAGGTGCCACATGAGGTTGTATCAAACAAAGGGCTTACATCCCAAGAACTATCTACCACTGAGGCGAGCGAGGATGAAGTGGAGGTCCTGCTCGAGGACATCTCGCTCGGTAAAGAGTGGATGATGAAGATGAACGCGGGGATGGACGCCGTGGAGATCTTTGGCCAGCGCTTGGGGAAAGTGGTAGGCACCCTTAGCGTTCTTGAGGGGCACACTCTTGAAGAGATTGAGAGTATCCCAAATGACTTGGAGGGACGTACACAGACCGAGATGGAACTAAGGCAGACCATCACTGCCTTAGAGTGCAGACTCATGGAGGCTTTGAATACTATCGATTCTATGAAGGCAAAGATAGAGTCACTTGAGGAGCATGTTAGTGCTGGCATGACCGAGGCAGCGAGCAATGTTATGGTGATGAGGGAGGCCAAGATCGAGGCTCCCAAACCCCCAATGTTCAAAGATGTTCACGATGCACAAGAAGTGGAAAACTTCCTTTGGCACTTGGAGAAATACTTCAGGCACGGCAAAGTGAGGGACAACGAGGCCATGATCAACACTGCAGTGTTGTACCTCTCACAAACTGTCATGCTATGGTGGAGAAGGAAGATGGCCGATGTGGATAAAGGTCTATGTACTATTAGCACGTGGGATCAGTTCAAAGCCGAGTATAAGCGACAGTTCTTTCCAAACAATGTCTTGTATGAGGCAAAGCGCAAGATTAGAGAGTTAAAGCAAACGGGGAGCATACGTGTCTATGTCAAGGAGTTCACTACCCTTATGCTTCAAATCCCCAACCTGACCAATGATGACTTGTTGTTCCATTGCATGGACGGGTTACAAAATTAGGCTAAGCAAGAGTTGCAACGCCGACAAGTCGAAGATATAGACCAAGCTATAGTGGAAGCTGAATCATTGATGGATTTCAGGCATGACAAGCATGACAAAGGCAAAGGCAAAGAATCAAAGGTTAACAATGTCAAGGTGGGGGATACCGTGGCAAAGGCAAGGAGATACAACAACAATACTACAAGACGCAAAATTCCAAAAGGTCGAGTAGCCGTTAGGGATACACCGAGAATAAGGAATTGGCCTAGAAGAAGGGATGTTACATATGCAGAGGGCCGCACAGCTTCAGAAATTATCCCGACCTAAAGAGCCTCAGCGCCATAGTCCGTGAATGGAAGGAGCAACCGCAAGGAGAGAGTTTGGGAACCGCACAATTGGGTATGATTAGTTTATGCGGTGCTGTCACGAAGCAATTTATCTAACCTACCGAGAATGGCAATCAGTACGTAGATCTCACCATCAACAACAAGCCTACTCGTGCAATGGTGGATACTGGAGCAACTCATAATTTCGTGACCGAGGCTACCGCAAAAAGACTAGAATTGAATCTTTCCCCAACCAACTCTCGCGTCAAGACCGTGAATGCTGAAGTACAAAATGCTCGTGGGGTGCTAATGGAATTGGTGTCAGATTGGGAACTTGGAAAGGTATGACAAACATTACCGTAACCGCTATGGATATCTTTGACATCATATTGGGACAAGAGTTCTTTAGACATTGTCATACTTTGATCGACCCCTACCTCCAACATCTCTATGTTATGGAGCGAGAAGGAGCTTGCATGGTACCTACAATGACTATGCCACACGGACAGATCGAAGCACAACTCTCAACTATGCAGTTTGTTAAGGGGATCAAGAAGGGGGAGCCGACGTTCGTAGCAACCATCGCAAGTCTGGAGGAAGACAAGAGTTTTCAAGAGACACTGCTGCCTTGCATAGAGAAGTTGCTCGAGGAATACAAAGACGTCATGCCAGAGGAGTTGCCTAAGCACTTACCGCCTAGGGGAGAGGTGGATCACAAGATTGATTTGGAGCCAGGGGCTAAGCCACCCGTATTTGCCCCATATTGTATGGCACCGCCTGAGCTAGAGGAGCTCAAGAAACAATTGAAAGAGCTGATAGATGCTGGTCACATTCGCCCATCAAAGGCACCTTTCGGCACACCGGTATTGTTCCAGAAGAAGAAATATGGATCACTGCGCTTGTGCATAGACTACCGAGCACTTAATAAGGTCATAGTGAAGAATAAGTACCCGATCCCGCTCATTGCTGACTTGTTTGATAGACTTGGGCAAGCCAAGTACTTTACTAAGATGGATCTTCGCAAGGGCTACTACCAGGTTCGCATTGCAGAAGGGGATGAGCCGAAGACAACATGTGTGACGAGATATGGAGCCTTTGAGTGGTTGGTGATGCGCTTCAGCTTAACCAATGCACCGTCCACATTTTGCACCCTTATGAACAAGATTTTTCATCCCTACCTTGATCAATTCGTGGTAGTCTACCTAGACGAACATTTATAGCAACACCTTGGAGGAGCATATGGAGCATTTAAGGAAGGTTTTTTAAGTCTTGCGGGAGAACGAGCTATACATCAAGAGGGAGAAATACGAGTTTGCACAATCAAAGTTGCACTTCTTTGGCCATGTTATTAACAATGGCGAGTTATGCATGGACGAGGCTAAGGTATGTGCTATCAAGGAGTGGGAGGCACCTATAAAGGTAACTGAGTTGAGATCCTTCCTTGGCCTTGTTAACTACTATCGTCGGTTCATCAGTGGCTACTCAACAAAGGTCGCACCATTGACTGAGTTGCTAAAGAATAACAAGCCATGGGTTTGGACGGAGGATTGTCAAAGGGCGTTTGAAGACCTCAACGCAGCTATAACAGAGGAACCAGTCTTGGCATTACTTGACTTTGCTAAGACATTTGAGGTGCATACTGATGCCTCAGATTTTGCCACTGGGGGTGTCTTGATGCAGGATAAGCATCCCATAGCATTTGAGAGCCGCAAGTTAAATGAGACGGAGCGGCGTTACACGGTGCAAGAGAAGAAGATGACCGCCATTGTGCATTGCCTTCGTACATGGCGACATTATTTGCTCGGGTCGAGGTTCATTGTCAAGACTGACAATGTAGCTACTAGCTACTTTCAGACGCAGAAAAAGATCACACCAAAACAGGCTAGGTGGCAGGATTTCTTGGCCGAATTTGATTTTGCGTTGGAGTATAAGCCGGGTAAAGGTAACGTTGTAGCCGATGCCTTGAGCCGGAAAGCCAAGCTTGCTGCAATCACTTCAACAAGATGGGACATTCGCGAGGCTATAAAAGAAGGCATGCAGCATGATCCAACAGCTAAACAACTTATCGAGTTAGCCAACCAGGTAAATACGAGATGTTTTTGGGTCGAAGACGGCCTACTGCTTACCACAAGTCGGTGGGTCTACGTGCCTAAGTTTGGAGACATTAGATGACGGATCATAAGGGAGAGTCGTGACACAATGTGGGCTGGTCATCCAGGCCAACGTCGCACTAGGGCCTTGGTCGAGTCAGTCTACTATTGATCACGCATGCGAGATGACATAGAGTGTTATGTGCAGACTTGTCTTGTATGCCAGCAGGACAAGGTTGAGCAACAACAGCCCGGAGGACTTTTGGAGCCACTACCAGTTGCAGAGCATCCATGGGAGAGCGTGACTATGGACTTTATCACTTGCCTACCAAAGTTTGACGATTATGGTACTATTATGGTGGTCGTGGATAGATTTTCTAAATATGCCACCTTCATGCCCACCTCACCAGATAGACTGCCAAGGAAGCCGCCAAGCTATTCTTAAAGAATGTGGTGAAGTATTGGGGCTTACTAAGGCATATTATCAGTGATTGAGACCCCTGTTTTACTGGGAACGTTTGGAGAGAATTATTCGACATACTTGGCACGGAACTGCACTTTTTCACTAGTTTTCACCCACAGACAGATGGACAAACGGAACAGGTCAATGCCTTACTAGAATGCAACTTGAGGCATTATGTAAGCGCGCATCAGAAAGATTGGGCAAGGCTCCTAGACATCGCCCAATTCTTTTATAACTTACAGCGGAGTGAGTCTACGGGGCGGACACCATTTGAGCTAGCCACAGGCCAACAACCACAAACTCCATGTTCATTACCAGCTGCGTTCGAGGGAAAGAGTTTGGGGGCTTATCATATGGCCAAAGGATGGAAGGAACAACTTGACACTGCTAAGTCCTACTTGGATAAGGCAGCTAAGAAGATGAAGAGGTTTGTGGATCGTAAGCGGCATCCCACAGACTATAGAGTTGGGGACATGGTCATGGTAAAGTTTAACCCAAGACAGTTTAAGGCACTTCGGGGCATGCATCAGAATCTGATTCGCAAGTATGAGGGGCCATTTAATATAGTCGCCAAGGTAGGCAAGATCTCAATAAAGCTTGACATGCCATCGTATCTTAAGATCTACCCGGTCTTCCATGCCAGCATGCTTAAGCCATATCATGAAGATAAGGATGATCCAAGTAGGGGCCAATCAAGTCAAGCGCCTATGACTATCACCTCATCACATGATAGGGAGATTGAGGCTATCATGGATTACCAGGAGGCGAAAACAAGGGCAAAAAGCCACCGCTTTGTTCCTCATCCATTGGAATGGGCAATCACCGGAGGAGGCCACATGGGAACGATATGAAGACTTATGGAAATTCAAAGATAAGATTCGAGAGTTTATGTAGCAACATTGCGCCGCGGTCGTCGCAACATTAGGTTGGGGAGAGTGTGATGACCCGTCATATCATCATGCCACATAGGCACCATTTGGCATATATTAATGCCATGTGGAAGCTTACATAAGAGTAAGGCTAGCATTTGGGAGAAGATTCTAGAGAAGTATGGACATTTCCTTTGGAAGACCCTTCCTTTGGAAGACCCTAGATCCCTATGGATTTGCTAGAAAAGTCCTTGGAATCTTCTAGGCTTGTAGAAAATTCTAGAAAAAGCCCTTATCTTGTAAATATTAAGGACTTGTGTAACAATTAATATTTACACACTAGCCCCTAGGAGACTAGTATATAAAGGGGGCCATTCATTTGTATGTCACCAAGCAAACAATTCAAGTTCTCTCTAATAGAAAGCTTCTTTTAACAAGTCTCTTGTGTTCTTTCTACTGTTCTCTTAACGATCTTGAGTATAGTAAGGCTAACTTGGCATAGCAAGAAAGTGAGCAAATTGTCAAGTGCCGCACGTGTACTTAGTTAACGACTAAGGACGTGACACTAATAACTATAATTTACCTAATTACCATTCATAGCTACTGTTCAATTGTTACTAACTTGTATCACTCGTATTCAAACGCGCAACGAATATAGCCTGTGTCAACTGTATTTGTTCGGGCAACTAATACAACTTGTATCAACTGTATTCGTTTGCGTAATTATTTTCATTCGTACAACGAATACAATATGTATCAACTGTAATCAAAGAAAAATACAAGGGTGTATACAAAAGATATACTTGTATCAACTGTATACAAGGGTATCTACAAAGGATAGAACATGTATCGACTGTATTTATTCACGCAACGAATACAATTAAGGTAAAATGCAAAATTACAGAAAAATAAAGTGTTCCTGTAGAGATTTGAACTCAAAACCTTCACTAGCTTAGTAGACACTCTAACCAACTAAGCTACAAGAACTTGTTACTCTCTTATTTCAGTTCAATACAATTAATCTCTTATTTTATGAATTTGCTATAAAATTCAAATATAGCTACGAATGATAAATTTGCTGAAAGTATAGCTACAAATGATAAATATAGTATAAATGTTTAATGTATCGTGTAATATTTCCACTGAAAAGTTTAAGTTCAAGCCCATTAAATATATGGACGGTTCGAAACCTAAGCCGATTGGCTAAATCCATGAGTACCCAACCAATATAATTGAAAGCTTCATTGCTTCACTGATTATACTTGTCCAAAGGAGGCATCCTCCTAATTTGTAGCTTCGGAGCTGTTGTGTGTGGATTGAAAAGGGGGCTGAACAAGAAAATTGAAAGAAAAATAGAAGAACGACAAATTTAGATTTTCATTGCATACACTTTCCTTCCAATATAATAGATAAATACTACTACTAGCACGAGCTATATAGGACAGTTGTCCTCTGCAACTAATTGTATTGGCACTGGACACCTGTCCTCAATTCCAGCTATAGCAGTTAAGGAAAATACATAGAAGTAACTCACTAATTACTAGTGGACTTGGACTAAACAAAATCTAACATAATAAAAATAAATAATTTTTACTTTTCTATACTACATATGAAATTTTATTGCCTTCCTAATCAAGTTTTAACTTAATTATATGGTCATATACAATTTACCAATTATATACAAATTAGTTTTAAATGAGTATCCATTTATATTAGAAATTGAATAAAGAATAAGTTATTTCTCATTCATGTTCTTTCTCCTGCGCTTTCTCTCTCTCTGTCTATCTCTCTTTGTGTTGCATAATAGGTGTTCAAATTGAAATTGACAATCAATAAATTTTGAAGGAGTTTGACTCTCCACCATTGACAGCAATTAAAAATCTTTGAAGCTTTGAATTCGAATTTGGGTTTTCAAAAACCATCATTTGTTTGGATTAAATGTTGTTGCAAATAATTGGGAATATTGTTTGGAGTTTATATCTCAATTTTGAGAGTATTTGGTGAAGAATAGACTTGATTTTGGCTGAATTTCAGATTGAAACTCGAAGAAGAAGAAGAAGAAGAAGAAGAAGAAGAAGAAGAAGAAGAAAAAGAAGAAGAAGAAGAACACATGACATACAATATACTTACGAAATTGTATTAAAGTTGTATTATAATTGTATGCAAATTGTATTTAACTTATATTTTGTTATAGTTATATATAGTTTTTATTTGAATGTTGTATGAAAGTTGAAAAATAGTTGTATTATGTATGAATCGTTGTATGAAATTTGTATTTAAGTTATAAATATTATCTTTTTACATAAAGTTGTTGATATGTATCAAAATTGTATTAAAAGAGAAAATTTTGATTGGAATTTCAGGGAGAAAGAAGAATGACACTACATACAAAATATATACAAATCTTTTATAAAATACATATAGAAGACATATTGTATAAAATTTGTTTGAAAATTTTATTTAAATTGTATGGTGTTTTACTTGTATTTAATCATGTAAAAATGATGTATGAAAGTTGTAGATAAGTTATAAATAAGTTGTATATTATATAATTAGTTATATAAAATTTATTTTTAGTTTATATATTGTTGTAGATGTATCAAATTTGTACAAAATTTATTTAAAATTTGTATGTTGATGTACCATACAAATTCATCATCATCAAGTTTATATTGTTGTTGCTGCTGGTGTTACATCGACAGAGATGGAGGCGTTGAACATTTTACTTAAATTTTAAGTTTATCTTTGACCAAAAAGTCTTTCAGAAGCTAACGAGCAATTATACTTTTAAGAAATTTTGTACTAGATGTGTACAATTAAATCTTCTTTAGTAACTCTAATTAATTTGATATTTAATCATTCATATGCTACAAAAACAAAACATAGCATGGTTTAAGGCACTAATAAGGAATAAGAGAAGAGAGAAAAAAAGGAAAAAGGGTGTAACTAAAGCCCCTAATTTAAGGCACTAATAATGGATAGTACATGGAGAGAGGCGACAAAAAATAGGGAAAGAGAAGAGAGAAAAAACAAAAATGGTGTAACTTAATCCCCTAATTTAAAGCACTCGTGGGGCTTGCTTTAATCCATATAAAGTTTTCTTCAATCGCAACACTTTATCTTCATGGTTTTTGACTACAAAACCTAATGGTTGTTCAACATAGACTTCTTTTTTAAGATAGCCATTCAAGAAGGCTGACCTGACATCTAGTTGATGGATCTTCCACTTCATTTGTGCCGCCAAAGAGATGAGCAAACGAATTGTCTCCATGCGGGAAACATGTGCATATACTTCTTCATAGTCAATGCCTTGCCTTTGCTTGTAGCCTTTAGCCAAAAGTCGTACATTGTATCTCTCCACATATCCATCAATATTTTTCTTTGTCTTGTATACCCATTTTACTCCAATTGTGCAATGACCCTTGGGAAAAGTTGTTAACTCCCGAGTGTTGTTCTTCTCTATTGAATCGATCTCCTTCTTCATGGCTTGTCTCCACCTTTTTCTGTAACAGCTTCATCAAAGTTCATTGGTTCACTGTCAGCAAAGAGACAATATAAAAAATTAAAATTAGTAACTTCTTCTGTGTCCTCATAGATCTCTTGAATACTCCTTGTCCTTTGTGGCCATTCATTTGAACTTTCTTGAGAAGAGGGAGATACAATATTGGTTGGAGAAGGAGGTGGAGTTGTTTCCTGTACAGGTTCCACGGTCTCTAGTTCTTCTTCATCACCAAAGTATGGAAGAAAATCATATGAAGTTTCTTCCTAAGCTTCCCAATTCCATGCCAATTCTTCATCAAATTCAACGTCACGACTTCCCACCACCTTACCGCTACTTGGGTTGTATAGCTTGTACCCTTTTGCACTCATATCATAGCCAACAAATACATGCTTTCGATCGTCAAGCTTCGCTCTCTCTTGATGTGGCATATGAGTATAGGCTATGCTCCCAAAGATTCTCAAGTGCTTAATACTTGGCTTTCTTCCTCTCCATGTTTCTTGAGGGGTTTGATCTCTAACATTCCTTATTGGAGACTTGTTCAAATAAACTGCACAAGAAACAACTTCGGCCCAAAATTCCTTGGTCATACTTTTAGCTTTCAACATACATCTAGCCATATTAAGAATCGTTCGATTCTTTCTCTCTGCAACTCCATTTTTGTTGGCGTGAATAAGGTATCATTAGAGGGCGACGAATTCTATGAGACTGACATAAGTCATTAAGTTCTTTTGAAGTAAATTCGCCTCCTCTATCGGACCTTATAACTTTTATTTCATAGCCACTTTCTTTTTCTACAAGTACTTTAAAATTTTTAAAAATAGCAAAAGCTTTAGATTTTTAGTTCAAGAAATAAACCCAAGTCTTTCTACTAAAGTTATCAATGAAAAGTAGAAAGTATTTACTTTTAACAAAGGAAGGTGGATTGATTGGTTCACACACATCGGTATGAACAAGCTAGAGTGGTTTAGTTGATCTTGACATGGCCTCCTTTGAAAAACTCCTCCTTGCATGTTTTTCAAGAAGACAAGCTTTACACAATTGATTGGGATGGTTGATTGATGGTATCACATGCACCATGTTCTTTTCTCCCATTGATTTGAGCGCTTCAAAATTCAAGTGTCAAAATCGCATGTTCTAACACCATAATTCATCTTTCACATTAGCCTTCAAACACTTTGCATCAATTGTTTTAAGATTCAGAGAAACTAATTTATTCTTTGTCATATGCACTTTAGCAATTAGAATTCCACTTGAATCTCTAAGCCAAAAATGCATATTTTTCATACGGATGTCATATTCCTTTTCAAGAAGTTGGCCCAAACTCAAAATATTATTTTTTAATTTTGGGACATAATAAACATCTTGAATTAGCTTGTGACTACCATCTTTACAGGAGATCATAATTGTACCTATCCCTTCGATTTGAACCTTTGAGCTATCTCCAAAGGATACATTATCTCTCACCGTTTTATTGATCTCCACAAACTTCTCTTTGCATCCACACATATGATTGCTTGCTCCATTTTCATAATACCACAAGCTGCAATCATCCTTGTCTTCTTCCTTGAGTGTCATCAACAACGTTTACTCATATTCTACTTTCTTGTCGTCAACAAGGTTAGTTATTTTTTTAACATTGCTACAACATTCCCAAGAGTAATGGCCAAATTTATGACAATTATAAAACTCAATTTTTAATTTGTCATACCTTTTTTCATTATTTTCTTGGTAGTAGCCACGTCATCTTCCTCCTACATGTCCACGACCACGACCTCTGAATGTTTGGTGGATTTTAACTTCATTGTTGAAGTAGTTACCGTTAATTCTTCCTCTTCCAAGACTGCCACGGCCTCGTCCTCGTCCTCGTCCATTCCCTCGATAGCTTTTTTCACCTTCATTATTCTTAAAGGATGTTTGAGTTTTAAGAAGTTGCTCCAATGGCACTTCTTGTCTCCTCTTGATCTTTTCTTCATGGGATCGGTAAAAAACCCTCCAATTGATCTACCATTATAGAGTCTAAATCTTTAGACTCCTCAATAGCACACACCACAAAATCAAATTTAGGTGTTAAAGTGTGAAGGATCTTTTCTACCGCACAGACATCTTCTATGTCCTCCTCGTATCTTTTTAATTGATTCACAATAGCCTTCACTTTTGAACAATAATCCGAAATGCATTCAGATTCATTTATTTTTTAAACTTCAAAATCAGCCCTCAAAGTTTGAAGTTTTACCTTTCTCACCTTGTCAATTCCTTGAAAAGAATTTTGTAAAATCTCCCAAGCTTCCTTTGAGGTGGTAGCATCTGCCACCTTCTCAAACATGACATCATCCAAACATTGGTGGATGAGTGTGAGGTCTTGTTGATCCTTCTTCCTTGTCTTTGCCAAGATCTCTTTCTCCATTTTGAGGAAGAGTTTCCTCATTATCAGGTTTTGCATACCCCCCATCTACGATTTATCACACATACTGGGAGCCAAGAATGACTTTCATACGTAGACATCATTTCTCATAATTATCTTTTGTGAGACGGAGGTACTGAAAAGATAACGTACCATTATTTGCCATGTCTCTAACACCACGTTGTTGGGAAAATAAATATATTCCACCCAGGAATAATATCCACGGCAAAATAATAATAACATAAGAGAGTAACAATAATATCAAATCTTTTAACGGGATAAAATACAATACCCGAGCGGAGCAATATTACCACTATAGTATTACAACTTAGTAGTGTCAAGAGACTTCTACAACTTTAAAAGAAATAACACTCTTTATTTTAAACACCTCACTACAATATTACTCACACTTACTATTTATCTAACAAACTACAATCCGTGTATTACTCTCTCTAACTTCTATTGCTTCTCTCTTATTTTTGGTATGCTTACAATGAAGAGGAAGCATCTCTATTTATAGAGTTTTGTTGATCACCAAAACCAATTAAAATTGGTTCGACGCCTACTTTGCAGATTTGCAAGATTGAAAAGTTGGTCTTGCTCCACCGCCTAAGCAGCAAATCAAACAAATTTGATTTTTGCTTCCCTTTTTTTAAATTTCTTTTTTATTCAAGTGGGTCCCACAAATTGCATTCCTTATGCTTTTTCTTTTGCTTTCCTCTTCTAAATCATTCTCTCTTTCTTTTCTTTATTCCCTTTTTATTTAAATAGGTCCCACAACCTCTAGATGGGATTGTCATTGGATGTAGGAGCCCAAGTAAAGGACATGCTCCCCTTTGTCCATTTGACTGAATTCACAACGTATAACTCTCTCATTCACATTAGTCGATAGCTTAGTCTAATAAAAGAGGGCTATTATGACGACTCAATAGGTTATTTTGAGTACTAGCCCTTATTTTCATATTTCAAGACCTCTATTTGATCCATTTAATATTTCTCAATTTATGTGCGCAACCCATGTTTTTTTGGGAAAGCTTTTATGTAAATATTTGAAGAAAACTTAATTTTTGGCTTTAAAAACAACTTGAGTTGACTACAGTCAATATTTTATGTAAACGATCACAGATCGGTTTTTTGTAACAACTCGACTGGTCATTTTGAGCTTTAAGGTTCCGTTCAGTGGTTCAAGGTCTTGAGTGGCTTCATATTGTGTATTATGTCTTTCTTGCGTGGTCGGAATTGATTTTCGAATATTTTAGGGATGAAATTGGATGAGTTGTTCTCACTTTAGAAGCTTAAGTTGAAAATATTGATCAGGATTTGAATTTTGTGGAAACAACCCCGGAACGGTATTTTGATAGTTCTGATAGCTTCGTATCATAATTTTGGACTTGGCGTATGTCCGGAATCGAGTTCGAAAATCCGTAGGTTGATTTGTGTTATTTTGCCGAAAGTTGGCAATTTAAAGGCTTAGAATTTTGATAAGTTTGATCGTAGGTTGACTTTCATAGCTATCGTGTTTGGATTTCTATTTCAGACTTGGAATAGGTCCATTTTGTTATTTGGAACTTGCTTGCAAAAATTGGCGTCATTCCGAATTGATTTGATAGGAATCAAATCCGCGGTTGTGTTTTTAGAAGTTCTTGAGTTTCATGTTGATTTTATATGTTGTGGAGGCCTGATTCATGATTTCGGATGTTATTTTGGTGATTTGATCATGCGAGCGAGTTTGTGTTATGTTTTTATACTTGTGTTGATATTTGGCTTGGAGCCCCGAGGGCTCGGGTGAGTTTCCGACGCGTATGTAAGTGTGTGGAAGGATTCAAGCATTGCTGGTTTTTGCACAGGTGCTTCAGGTATCGCATTTACGAGATATTGATCGCAATTACGAGATTTGCCTAGGGGTCTGCTAGGTTTGCATTTGCGAAGGGGTGGCCTGGGTGAGCTTGTTAGAATTTGCGATCTTGAGGGTCGCATTTGTGAAGTGTCCCATGTTTGCAATTGCAAACTATTCATCGCATTTGCGATGACACCAGGAATGGGATGGGTTTTAGTTTTGCGATAATTTCCTCGCATTTGCGGGGTTCGCATTGCGGCACTGGACATAAGAGCTGAGGGGCGGAATTTTTGTCTCATTTTCATATTTTGGAACCCTAGACTCGGTAGGAGGCAATTTTGAAGAGGGATTTTTATCTACAATCATTGGGTAAGTAATTTTAATCAATTTTCAACTACTTTACATGATGATATGTGAATTTTAACATCAAAATTATGAGAATCAAAGTGAAATTTTGAGAAACTTTGTCGATGTTTTGAAAATTGAGAATTTGAGTTTTGAGAGTTGATTTGGACTCGGATTTTGAGACAAACACATGTATAGACTCGTGGTATTATGGGTAGTCGGAATTTATCCTTAGACACGTGTTTTGACCAGGTGGGCCCGGGGTTGACCTTTTTTGACTTTTGATGAATTTTGCAATGAGCATAGCTTTATTTATTAGAATTGATTTCTCTTGCATTATTTGACGTTATTAAGTAGATTTTGGTTAGATTTGAACCGAGTGGAGGTGAATTGTAAAGGGAAATCTATTTTGGAGTATTGATTGAGGGCTTGTTAATGTAAGTATCTTGCCTAACATTGTGTGGGGGAACCTACCCCGTAGGGATTGGGTTTTTTACACTAATTGAACTACGTAAAAGATGTGTACACGAGGTAACGAGTGTGTACACGGCTTATATGTGGAAACTTAACCAGTTTAGACTCTTTTGTTCTTATGTACAGTAAAATGAAGTTGTCTTATTATGTTATATCCTTCATTGCTAAATTTACCTTACATGTCATATTTGAAGTTTATTGGTCCACGTTCTACCCTTTATTGCCAAATATACTCTTATATGCCTTAATTGAAGTTGTTGCCTCTTTTATTGCCATGTTATCTCTTCCGTAGTTGATTATCCTTAATTGAAGTTATTGATATATGCTACCTCTTTCATTGTTGACTTATCCTTATTTGAAGTCATTGTTATATGCTACCTCTTCCATTGTTGACGTATCCTTATTTGAAGTCATTGTTATATGTTACCTCTTCCATTGTTGACTTATCCTTATTTGAGGCCAGTGTTACATATTATCTCTTTTATTGTTGAGTTATTCTTATTTGAAACCATTATTACTTGTTATGTCTTTCATTGTGAGCTTGTTCTTCCGTTTCTTTGTGTTTTGCAATTCTTGTATTGATTTACTTGTCGTACTCTCGTGTTATTATTTTTGTTATTGTACTCAGTGTTGTTGAGGCGAGAGCTATGTGTGGTTGTGGTATTGAAATTATTTTGAGGAAATATTGTATCATATGGTCATATGTGGTGCGAGTTATTATATTGTGTTGTTATGTTTTTGGCACACGTGATATTATTGAGAAGATTGTCGGGGTATTCGCACGTGAGTTATCGGTGCTATTACTATTATTATTATTATTATTATTTGTACATGCGGCATGACAAGGCGGGTTGTATAAGTGGGTTTGCGTATGTGGCGAGATAAGATGGGATGCTTATATATGCGTGTGGCAGGACAAGGCGAGCATTTACTTTATTATTGCGCACGCTGCGAGAGAAGGGGGCTATGTCAATGATGATTTGTGATGACTTGTGATGGACTTGGGGCATTGTTATTGATGACATTTGTGTAGTGGTGTGCCTACCTTATGTGATTCATGCATAATACAGTTTTGTTGTGTTGTTTCCTATGTGCCATTCGTTGTCTCTAAGCTTACTTATTGACTCGAGATGTGATAGAACACTTGCACAAGCATACACCATAACTAGTCACTCATATCAGTCTAAGAAGATGAACCTTAATGTTTATTGATCATTTATATATATTCTTGTATACATGCCTTCTGTGCGTGAGTTGCACCGTTAGCAAGTGAGTTGTGTGCGGATATAAGATACTGTTACTGCTAGCACGTGAGTTGTCCGTGCGTATGTGGGATATTGTTACTCTCTTAGCACTTGAGTTGTCCGTGCATGTCACGACCCAAAATCTCACCACAGGCGTCATGATGACACCTAGTCTCTAAGACTAGGTAAGCCGATTTCCATTATATTTCGAAGTCATTTTAAAAAAAAAAGTAATCAAAACTAATAGCGGAACAAATATGAATATACAATCTCCCAAGACTGGTAGTACTGAGTCACGAACTCTAACTGAATACATGGAATGATCACGAGGACCGAATATACAATACTGTTTGATTAAAAATTAACAGTACAATGAAATGAAAAGACTCCAAGGGACTGCGGCGACCAAGCAACTCTACCTTGAATCCTTACGATCCCGCTTTACTCTGCCCAAGTCCGATATCTCCAATACCTTGCTCTACACAAAAATATACAGAAATGTAGTATGAGTACACCACGGTCGATACCCAGTAAGTATCAAGACTAACCTCAATGGAGTAGAGATGAGGTACAGTCAAGACGCTCTCTAGTCTAATAGCCTGTGCAATATAATATACAAAATAGTAAGAACAGATAACAATAAGGGCGATATAAAATAATCAGTGATATGCACAGCAAGACAACAAGAACACCATTAATATCGCTAAACAATTAATAAATATAATTACACCCAATTAAATCAAGTCTTTCAAATATATGTCTTTCACATATAATTCTTCCAAAACTCGCTTTCAAATATAATATCCCCAAATATTATCTTTCAAATACAATTCTTTCATATAATATTTTCTAAATAAAAATCCTTTATTTCCTCAAATACTATGTTTCAAATACATTTCTTTCATACAATACTTTCTAAATAAAAAAAATCCTTCCAAATAAATATTTTGAATATAATTCTTTCAATTAAGAAGTCACCCTGTGACACCTCATTTCAAAATCTAAAAAATATGGGTCTCAGCCCATTTTCATATATTTCCATGGCACTTCGTGCCCATATTTAAATCATCATATTTTCCCGACACCTCGTGCCCTCATTTCATATCACAACTGCACGGACAATTCACGTGCCTAATATTATTATTATCATTTACTCATAGCACCTCGTGCCCACATTTTATATCACAACTGCACGGACAATTCACGTGCTGATATCCTCATTATTTACTCACGGCACCTCATACCCACATTTTATTTTATAATCCGCCTGGCAATAGCCACAGGCTCTCAATTTCAATATAAATCAGATTGTTATCAATTTACCAACAACAAGACAAATTGCACAAGGTATAAAATAAACACAATGAAAATCACGACATCACATGAAAATCACCATCACAATAACTCCACATCATGACATATCATCCCTGACAATAGCAACCCTTATCTGTCCTATAGCCACCCTTATCTGTCCTATAGCCACCCTTATCCCTCCACTCTGACAATATTAATAGCCACCCTTATCGCTCTTATAGCCACCCTTATCGCTCCAATAGCCGCCTTTATCACTCCGCCCAGATAATATTCCAACAAACACAACTACAGTGAAATGCCACCCTTATACCCACATAATATCAACGGTGAAATTTCACCCTTATCTCCTCAAAATAAGAACTCACACAACACACAATTTACACGGGAAAATATCATGGCAATATAACAAAATCAATACATATCACAATTTGCCTAATGGCCACAACCAAAATTTCAAAGATACAACCAAATCAATTCATTTAACAATAAATAGCCGAAGGCCCCACACAAAATGTATAACACCCCAAAAATAATTAACAGAGATAGAAATTTCTCAGCATAAAACTAAGCCTTCATTAATCCAAACTTAGATAATTAAGTTAACACTTCTTTTTAAACTTGCTTAATTAATTATTTGCATAGCGAAAATTCATATTGAAATTAAATTCCAAGAAATATCAAACCAACCATACTCACGAAATTTCATAAATTTTCAAGTAACAATCACATCAAATTGTCATATAAAAATAAATTCAACAACAAGGATTTAAGCATGGCAAATAGATGATTTAATAAATGTCCACAATTACCAAATTTACTACACAATAATGCCTAAGACTTTAATCCAATAAAATTTGCATATATAAGCTCGAGTATGTACTTGTCACCTCGCGTACACGTCTTTTCACATTTCACAAATGGCACATAAGACTCAATGCCTAAGAGGTAATTTTCCCACTCAAGGTTAACAAGACACTTACCTTTATAAAGTTAGGCCGATATTCCAAAATAGTCTTCTTGCTTGAATTGACCTCCGGACAGCTCAAATCTATCTAAATTAATTGCACAACCTCATTAAAATTCATCGAAAATAATTCCGGATAATAATACGTCGACTTAAACATTTATTCCAAAATGTCAACAAAGGTCAACACGTCTCGGAACCCGACGTAATTTTTATCAAATCCAAACACTCATTCTGATACGAGTTCAGTCATGCCAATTTTATCAAATTCCGATAACAACTAGACCTCCAAATCTTAAATTTTTATTTTTGGAAGATTTTGTAAAAATCTTGATTTTTTCCATTTAAATCCGAAGTAAATGATGAATATAACCATAGAATCATGAAGTATAATCACTTTAGGATATAGAACACTTACCCCAATCCATATGGTGAAAATCGCCTCAAGAATTGCTTCAATCCGAACTCCAGAACTTCAAATATGTTAAAATGGCTAAAACCTCGAAATATAGCTACTGCCCAGGTATTTACTCTTCGCGATCGTGGAAAATGCTTAGCGATTGAGAAGCACAAAATTTTTCAGCCCCAAAATTGCTCTTCGCGATCACGAAAAACCAATCACGATCGCGAAGAACAAACTCCCTAACTCTTCGAGACAACCTCTAATATAATAGTCATAACGTTTTGTACAAAACTCCAAATGATAAATGGTTTAACTTTCTGAAAACTAGATTCCAAGGGCTATAGTTTTCATTGTTGCTCATCTCCCAATTCCTTATATATTTCGAGATATAAGCTTCTAAAGTCAGCCCTATGCAATAAAGATTTCCAAACTCTTCCCGGACACGCTCCTAAGTCCATACTCACCATACGGAGCTATTGACATCATCGAAATTTTATTCCGAAGTCGTTTTCTCAAAAGTCAACTCTACGGTCAACTCTTTCCATTTAAGCTTCTAAATAAGGATTGTTCTTTTAATTTAATTTTGAATCTTCAGTAATTCAAACTCGACCACACTCGCGGGTCATAATACATATTGCGAAGCTGCTCGAGACTTTAAGTCACTGAACGGGGCGTAAATTCTTAAAACGACAAGTCGGGTCATTACAGTGCAGTTATGAGGTATTAATGGTATTGACACGTGAGTTGTCCGTATAGCACATGAGTTATCTATGGGGTTGTGATTTGTAATATGGGCACAAGATGCCAAGTGATTAGGGTTCGTGATTTGGGACTCGTGGTTATGATTATGAGGTGTGGTACCTCGGGAAAATTCTTGTATAAACCTTGAGTGAAAGCGGTTGTTTATTTGGGTTGTTACTTGTTTTCCCTTACTTGGTTTCACCGGACTTCAACTGTATTCTGCTTACTCTACGACGTTATTACCTGTTTCTCCTTGTTGTTTATTGTTGTTTCTAGTTCTTAGTGCAAGTATTGTAACATTATTCTTACTATATTTAGCTTTATATCGCTCCCCATTAGTTTTATATTCGTACTTGTACATGTTATTATGTCTAGTAGGTGGTCTTGACTGTTCCTCGTCACTACTCCACTGAGGTTAGTCTTGATACTTACTAGGCACCACTATGGTATACTCATGCTACACTTGCTGCATATTTTTGTGCAAATCCAGGTATCTTGGAGCGTGTTGATCATTAGTTAGCTGATCGAGTATTGTTATGAAGACTCAAGGTTTACCTGTCGTTGCATTCACAGTCCTCGGAGTCACCTTATGAAGTTTACTTTGTACTGTTTATTCTTTTTTAGAACAGTTATACTTAGAGATTTTCTAGTAAACTCAATAGAGCTTATTACTAGTACTATCGGTTTTGGGATATTGTATATCATGTTGGATTGTTGGCTTTATATAGAAATTTCAGGTTCATGTTTAATTGTTGATTGGGTGAAATATGTTATTAACTCGGTAAGTATTAGGATTACCTAGTCTTAGAGACTAGGTGCCTTCACGACTCATATGAAGGAATTTTGGGTCATGACAAGTTGGTATCAGAGCTCTAGGTTCATAGCTGCTATGAGTCATAAGAAAGTTTAGTAGAGTCTTGCGGATCGGTACAGAGACGTCTGCACTTATCTTCGAGAGGGTACATAGCTATTAGGAAACTTTACTTCTTATCGTTCGAGTTTATTGATTTCAGAGTTTTTGTCATTGTCATTCTATTCTCTCACAGATTGTGAGAACACGAGCTATAGTTACTGATGATGCTGCCTCCAGAGCCGGTGTTGCTAGGGGCTGAGGATGAGGCAGAGGCCGAGGAGGAGCACGTGCTATAACTATATCACCTAATAGAGCAGCAACTAAGGAGCCACCAGTAGCTCTGGTTGGGGGGCAGGCATTGGAGGCACTTGTTGCTACCCCAGGACTTCACGAGACTTTAGCACAGTTCCTGAGCATGGTTGGTACATTGGCTCAGGCGGGGTTAATTTCGGTTGCACCAGCTACTTCACAGACTATAGGAGGAGCTCTGACTCCCGCCGCCCGTACTCTAGAGCAACGAGTCCACATTGGTCATGATCCGAGTGTTATGCCAGCATAACCTGTTATTCTGGTTCAATCTGAGGTCAGGCCAGGGGAATATGAGGAGGAGTAGCTAAGACTTGAGAGGTTCAAGAAGTATCATCCTCCTACTTACAATGGCCTAGCTACCGAGGATGCGCAGGTTTTTCTGGAGAAGTGCCATCGTATTCTCCGCACCATGGGTATTGTGGAGACGAGCGGAGTTGCTTTTACTACGTTTCAGTTGTCTGGAGCATATCGGTGATGGCAGGCTTATGAGGAGGGTAGTCCAGCTGATGCAGTACCACCACCTTAGACTCAGTTTTTAGAGATACTTTTTAGGGAGTTTATTCTCCGGACCCTCTGGGATGGGTGGCACACATAGTTTGAGTAGCCATGTTATGGCACTATGACAATGTTAGAGTACACCATCAAATTTAGTGAGTTGTCCCGTCACGCACCCGCTTTGGTATCTACAGTTAAAGAGCGAGTCTGCAGGTTCATTTAGGGGCTCAATTATGGTATCCGATTCAACATGGCCCGGGAGTTAGAGATGAATGTTCCATTTCAGCAGGTGGTTGAGATCGCTCGTAGATTAGAGAGTATGTGAGTGAGGAGAGAGAGGGTAGGGAGGCTAAGAGGCCTCGCGAAATGGGAGGATCTACTGATCCATATTTTGGAGGCAGGGTACGTCATGGTAGAGGTTTTGTGGGTCAGCCAGTTCAGTTTGTACTTCAGGCTTCATGCAGTATTTCAGATATCCATGGGTCCCAGAGTACCCATACCGGACAGCTTCCATAGCGGAGAGGTTGCTTTGAGTGTGAAAATACCAGCTACATAGTGAGAGATTGTCCCAAACTCTGGACATATGTGTCATAATAGGGTATTCAGGCTATGAGTTTCACTCCAGTTGCTGCTATACCTGCACCGCCAGCTAAGGGGTAGAGGTCAAACAGGTAGAGGTCAAAGGTTGGGCCCATTGTTATGCTCTTCCTGGTGTGGAAAAGGCTGATGCACCAGATGATTTCATTATAGGTATGATTTCGGTTGATTATAGAGATGCATTTGTGTTATTTCAATCCGGTCACATTGATTAGTAAGATTCATCCTACCTTGCTTCAAATATGGTTGTGTTTTGCGATTCTTGTACTATGTTCATGTGTTCCCGCCAGTTGGGGAATTCTATTATGATAGCCTGTGTCTATCGTCCTTGTTTGGTTGCTATTGAGGGTCATGAGTCTTGGGTGGGCTTTATGTTAGTTAAATACTGTAAGATTTGATGTGATCCCTTGATGGTTTGGCACGACTTATGGTTTGGATGCTTTACAGGTATGGTAAATTATTACGTGTTGTGGTTTTGGTTCTACGAGGTTGAGTTAGTAGAATGGTTTAGTTGCTGGGATTTTTATCTTACTCGTGATTTCGATTGGAGTATGGGGACCTGGTGTTCTTTGTGAAAAGGTGTGTTTGGTGTCGGGCTATGCATCACGGTGAGGTCATATTAAGGTAAGATTTGTTGTGGTTTTTGCGTGTGTCTTGCTTCTTCCTTGTGGATTG
Source organism: Nicotiana tabacum (assembly GCF_000715075.1). NCBI lineage: Eukaryota > Viridiplantae > Streptophyta > Magnoliopsida > Solanales > Solanaceae > Nicotiana > Nicotiana tabacum. The sequence continues at coordinate 29,808,451 of NC_134088.1, read as the reverse complement.
GATACACAGTATGGTATCGATGGGTAGTTGTGCCTGTTTGACTTGTTTAACAGTTCTCTCATGTGTTCCTCCTTTCATATTCAGTCGTATTCGAGTTATGCTTGTTGGGTTTGGATTGCGATGTATGTGCCTGGGGCCTTCAATGCATATTGTTGATCGAGTGAGTAGCTATGAGTTTTGCATGTCTTTTGCATCATTTTCAGCGTTGTGAAGTTTTGGAACAAGGTTTTATTCGATATGAGTCTGTTTGCCGGTACCAGGCTTGGTAATGGGCAACTATTGTGGTCAGAGTTGTTGCTATAGGCATATGGGTGATGTGTTATGTCGCATTGTTATATCTTGTGGGTGTATGCATGAGCTGTTATAACTAGTTGAGGATTTTACAGTGCTTTTGTGTGATAATAGGGAACTTAGTAGATGTGGAAATTTGATTCTAAGCCTTATCGCCATGAGTAGAAAGAATAATCTTCGGTTGAGATGATGTTGTCAGGATTATGTGGATTGGGATGAAGTGGGATCACCCATGAGTATGTATATGGATAGTTTGTACCGTGAATTAAGGGCTTGAGAAAGACTCTTGGCACGTTCGAGGATGAACGTTTATTTAAGAGGGAGAGAATGCAATGACCCGACCGGTCATTTTGAGCTTTAGGTATCCGTTCAGCGGTTCAAGGTATTGAGTGGCTTCATATTGTGTATTATGGCTTGTGTGCGTGGTCGGAATTGATTTTCGGATATTTCGGGATGAAATTGAATGCATGGTTCTCACTTTAGAAACATAAGTTGAAAATGTTAATTAAGGTTTGGCTTTTGTGAAAACGACCCCGAAACGGTATTTTAATAGCTCTGGTAGCAATGTATCATGATTTTGGACTTTGGTGTATGCCCGGAATCGAGTTCGAAAGTCCGTAGGTTGATTTGTGTTGTTTTGTCAAAAGTTGATAATTTAAAGGCTTAGAATTTTGATAAGTTTGACCGTAGGTTGACTTCATAGCTATCGTGTTTGGATTTCTGTTTCGGAACTTGGAACATGTCCATTTTATTATTTGGAACTTGTTTGCAAAGTTTGGCGTCATTTCGAATTTATTTGATATAAATGGAATGCGCGGTTATGTTTTTAGAAATTCTTGAGTTTCATGTGTTTTCGAGGTCCGATTCATGGTTTAAGATGTTATTTTGATGATTAGATTGCGCGAGCGAGTTCATGTTATGCTTTTAGACTTGTGTTGATGTTTGACTTGCAGCCCCGAGGGCTCGGGTGAGTTTTAGACGCGAATCTGAGTGTTTGGAAGGATTCTAGCATTGTTGGTGCTTCAGGTATCGCATTTGCGAGATATTGATCGCAATTGCAACATTTGACTAGGGGTCTACTAGGTTCGCATTTGCGAACCCAGTGTTCGCATTTGCGATGGGGGTGGCCTGGGTGAACCTGTTCGCATTTGAGATCTTGAGGGTCGCATTTGCAAAGTGTCCCATGTTCGCAATTGCAAACTATTCATCACATTTGCGATGACAGCAGGGATGGGAGGGGTTTCGCTTTTGCGATAATTTCCTCACATTTGCGGGGTTCGCATTTGCGAACCCCAGGTTGCAATTGCGACACATACGAGGGGACATAAGAGCTGAGGGACGGGATTTTGGTCTTATTTTCATATTTTGGAACTCTAAACTCGGTAGAAGGCAATTGTGAAAAGAGATTTCCATCTACAATCATTGGATAAGTGATTTTGATAAATTTTCAACTATTTTAAATGATTATATGTGAGTTTTAACATCAAAATTATGAGAATCAAAGTGAAATTTTGAGAAACGTTGTCAAAGTTTTGAAAAATGAGAATTTGAGTTTTGAGAGTTGATTTGGACTTGGATTTTGAGACAAACACATGTATAGACTCATGGTGTTATGGGTAGTCGGAATCTACCTGTGGACCCGGGCAAGCCCGGGGTTGACTTTTGTTGACATGTGAGGAATTTTGCACTAAGCATAGCTTTATTTATTGGAATGGATTTCTCTTGCATTATTTGATGTTATTAAGTGTATTTTGATTAGATTTGAGCCGAGCGGAGGTGAATTGTAATGGGAAAGCTATTTTGGAGTATGATTGAGGGCTTTTTGAGGTAAGTATCTTGCCTAAAGTTGTGTGTGAGAAATTATCCAGTATGGATTAGTTTGTTTGTACTATTTGAACTACGTAAAAGATGTGTACACGAGGTGACGAGTGTGTATACGGCTTATATGTAAAAATTTAACCAGTTTAGACTCTTAGGTTCTTATGTATATTAAAATGAAGTTGTCTTATTATGTTATATCCTCCATTGCTGAATTTACCTTACATGTTTTATTTGAAGTTAATTGGTCCACGTTCTACCCTTTATTGCCAAATATACTCTTATATGCATTAATTGATGTTGTTGCTTCTTTTATTACCATGTTATCTTTTCCGTAATAGATTATCCTTAATTGAAGTTATTGTTATCTCTTTCATTGTTGACTTATCCTTATTTGAGATCATTGTTATATGTTACCTCTTCCATTGTTGACTTGTCTTTATTTGAAGTCATTGTTATATGTTACCTCTTCCATTGTTGACTTATCCTTATTTGAAGTAATTGTTATATGTTACCTTTTCCATTGTTGACTTATCCTTATTTGAGTTCACTGTTACATGTTATCTGTTTTATTGTTGAGTTATTCTTATTTGAAATCATTATTACTTGTTATGTCTTTCATTGTGAGCTCATTCTTCTGTTTCTTTGTATTTTGTAATTCTTGTGCTGATTTATTCGTCGTACTCCCGTGTTATTGTTGTTGTTGTTGTACTCAGTGTTGTTGAGCCGAGAGCTATGTGTGATTATGGTATTGGAATTGTTTTGAGGAAATGTTGTGGCTTATGAAAACATGTGGTGCGAGTTGTTATCTTGTGTTGTTATGTTTTTGGCACATGTGATATTGTTGAGAGGATTGTCGGAGTGTTCGCACGTGAGTTGTCCGTGCTATTATTATTATTGATATTTGTACATGCGGCGTGACAGGGCGGACTATATATGTGGGTTGGCGCATATGGCAAGACAACATGGGATGATTATAAAGTCCTGCATGAAAACCTAGAAAAGTGATGGATATAAATTATTCATGTAATTTCATATGTAAAAAATAAGTGTTTTAAACTAAAATATGAATAATAATATCCTATCCTCGCATATTTTCTCACAAATCTTGTAGGAAAAAGAAATTATGAAAAAGAAGGAAAGAAGATAAAAGACAAGAGAATGAAGCAAAGCCACGATTGCACACGTCATCTTCATATTCGCAAATGTGGAATATACATATGGGCTTATGGAAAGAGACAATTAGAGATGAAAAGGAGTATAGTTGCATACATGGAACCAACATTTTCAAGTCTAACCTATGAAGTCAAGAATGGAAGCAAAAGAGTCATAGATGCATGCGTGGAATCTATATTTGCAAAGGTCACATTCGCATACATGAAACCTACATTTGCAAGACTAACTCATGAAGTCAAGAGTGAAGCACAAGTGCCATAGTTGCATATATAGAATCTACGTACACAAAGGTCACTTTGCATACATGGATTTCACATTCGCAAAAGTGAAACATGACAAAAGCTACTCATCTTTTTCTGTAAATAGCAAGCTCTCTTTGTATAAGATTATCCAATCTTTGTAAGACAAGAACTAATCTTGGTCTTTCTTTCTTTTCTTTCCTTATAGTAAAAACATTTCTAGTCTTCTAAATATCCTTTTTAGCTTTTCTTACTCCATAATGGAGTAATTTTTTTTTGCTGGGATAGTTGATGAAACTTGATATATTTTATAATACTATCTTAGTTTTTATATATTCTTGGCTTGAAAATTTTTATTTACATTTCATACTGTGCTGAAATGATTGTTTTTAATTACTCTATCATCACATCTATATATTTTATCTCTAAGTTATTCATATATTAATTTTTAATTCTCGCGGAGCAAAATTAATATATAATAACTGATGAATAAAATAGTAGTATGAAAGTAAGTTTTTAGTAAACTATTATTTCAAGTCAGTAATCTTGCTTGCCTCAGTTTTAATTCTCATGGAGGAATTGTTGTAGGCAAGATTAATGATCCTTAATAAAAATATTCTCACGAAGTTTTTACTTTCTTTTAGCACAATTCAAGCAAGAAAAATATTTCGGTTTAAACGTCACTAGTCTTAAATTGATTAATTAACATAATTTTCAGAGAGTGTTATTAATTGGTTATTTCTTAGTGAGAAAGATATAATTGTATTAGAAATAAGTAATTATTCTTTAGAGAAATAAATATAGAAATTAAGATTTTATTATAGTAATATTATCAAGTGAATTCAATGGTTCCCAACTCTTTATTTTTAAATTATAAATTTTCCAAAAGTTATCTGTTTTGATTAAGTAATTAACAAGTTTTAAACCTCACTCACTTTTCATCAATTTGATTCTCTCAAATAGTAGTTAAAATATTACAAATCTGTAGCGTAGATTATCCAGTCTCTGTGGGACGATATCTTAAACTATATTAAAATTTGACAGAGTACGAGCAAGAAATTCCAATACACATTGGCCTCGTCAAAAAGACTAATTATGAACTCTCTAGACTAAGTAAATGGCATAGATCTTCTGATGCCTTGAATTAGCTGAATGAAAACTGTAGCTCTAATAAATCTAGAATTGGCTATAAAAAACCTGTCTCTAAGTTTTATCCAAAGTATGTAGGAATTTCTGATAATAACATGTGCACTCATTGTGGAAGAGTAGGACACTTTAGAGACACTTGTCCTGCCTTAATTCATGCTCAGTTTTGAAATACCTTTGGTATTACAAAAAATGTGAAGAAGGAAGAGGAGCCAAAGGTTAATTCTCCTATCCATACTAAGTGGATTAAGGTTAACGAGAAAATAGCTTCTGACCATCTCCCCTTCTAGGCAAGAAGGGATCTGATTAATCCTTTTTCAAACAAAAGTGACCCAAGCTTGTCTGGGTTTCCAAAACTAACTTGTGAAATTTGGTGAAGTCTAAGGTGAGAGAAAACAATCAGGATTGGTATCTAAACAATGGATGCTCAAGACATATGACTGGAGAAAAGAAAAATTTCCTCTCACTGACAGTCTTCCAAGGAGGGTGTGTGTCATTTGAAAATAGAAAAAAGGTCCAGATAACAGGTATTGGCAAGGTTTGCAAGTCACTCTCTCATGCTATAGAAGATGTGTATTATGTGGTAAGTCTTAAACACAATATTCTTATCATCTGTCAAATGCGTAACAAAGGAAATGAGGTAAAATTCAATTCCAAAATTTGTACTGTCACAAAGCTTGATACTGATGAAACTGCATGAAAGTGTAAGAGACATAACAATATCTACAAGATATATATTATGTCACTTCCCCAGAGTGAGAACACATGCTTAAGTGTAGTGGAAGATGATCCACTGCTCTCTTAACTCAACAAGTTGGCAGCAAAGGACTTGGACCTTGGGCGGGCTACCTAAAATTGAGTTCACCTCTGACAAGGTATGGGATGCATGTGTTAGAGGGAAACATGTTAGGGCATCCTTTAAATCTAAAAAGTTTGTAAGTACTTCTAAACCTCTGAAACTCCTTCACATGGACCTATGTTGACCAATGAGAATAAGGAGCAGATAAGGTAAGAGGTATGTATTTGTGATTGTTGATGACTTCTCCAGGTATACTTGGACTTTGTTTTTGGGATCCAAAGATGAAACCTTTGATGTTTTCTATGAATTTGTCAAAATGATTCAACAAAAGCTAGGATGTAATGTTTTAAGTATAAGAACTGACCATGGAACTAAATTTGAAAATTCAAAATTTCTTGAGTTCTGTGGCTCACATGGAATTGACCATAATTTCTCTGCACCTAGAACTCCATAACAAAATAGGGTTGTAGAAAGAAATAATAGATCCTTAGAAGACATGGGGAGGACCGTGTTGATTGTTAGGGGACTGCCTAAGAATTTCTGAGCTAAGGCAATCAATATTGCTTGCTACCTACTAAATAGATGCATGGTCAGACCCATTTTTGAGAAAACTCCCTATGAGTTACTTCGAGGAAGAAAACCCAACATCACTCACCTAATAACCTTTGGGTGCAAATGTTTTGTCCATAATAATGGAAAAGAAGCTCTAGGTAAGTTTGATGACAGAAGTGATGAGGAAATTTTCTTAGGTTACTCTCCACATAGTAAGGCTTATAAGGTTTTTAATAAAAGAACTATGTGTGTGGAAGAAAATATTCATGTTATTTTTATGAATCTAACAACTTGGCTGAGAAAGGTCTGCAGGATGAAGATTATGACATAAGGTTTACTGGTGATGGAGATACAAAGGAATCTAATGAAGATGGATCTAAAAAACACAAGGAAATTGACAATGATCATGAGAAACAAGAAGAAGAAAGAACTACTCTAACTGTTGACCAGACTAATGAATCCACACCTACTGAACCTACTCCTTTGTGTCACTCCTCGGGTGAATCTTCTCTGGGTATACAGATCAGACTATGGAAGCATCAAAGCTCACATCCTCTTGAGAATATCATCTCTGATCCAAATGCAGGGGTGCAAACCAGGTCTTCTCTAAGAAATCTATGTGCACTTACAACATTCCTCTCACATTTTGAACCTAAGACCATCAGAGAAGCTCTAAAGGATCCAGACTGGATCATAGCCATGCAAGAGGAGCTAAATCAGTTTGAGAGAAACAAGGTCTGGCACCTGGTACAGAAACCCAAGAACAAAACTATCATAGGTACCAGATGGGTGTTCAGAAACAAGTTGGATGAACAAGGAAATATCACAAGGAATAAGTCCAGACTAGTGGTTCAGGGATACAATCAAGAGGAGGGCATTGATTATGATGAGACATTTGCACTTGTAGCTAGAATGGAGGCTATAAGAATGATGATAGCCTTTGTTGCCCACATGGAGTTCACTTTATACTAGATGGATGTAAAGAGTGCCTTTTTGAATGGTTACCTGAAGGAGGAAGTGCTTGTCAAACAACTTCCTGGATTTGAAAGTGAAAATTTTCCTGACTATGTGTTCAAACTGGATAAAGCTCTTTATGGACTGAAACAGGCTCCAAGAGCTTGGTATGAAAGGCTCTAAAAATTCTTCTTAGCCAACAACTTTGTAAGAGGAAAGGTGGACAACTCTCTATTTCTAAGGAGTAGAGGGAAGAATATTCTGATTGTGCAAGTGTATGTAGATGACATTATCTTTGGGGCTACCAATGAATTAATGTGCAAGGAATTTGCTGAGATGATAGGAAATGAGTATGATAGGTGAATTGAACTTTCTTTCTGGGGCTGCAAATCAAGCAAACACCTATTGGAACCATGATACATCAGCAGAAATATATCAAAGAACCACTGAAGAAGTTCAACATGGATTCCTCTAAGTCCATTGACACACCCATTGCAACTGCAACAAAGCTGAACATTGATGAAGAAGGGAAAATGTAGAACATAAACTATATAGAGGAATGATTGGGTCATTGTTGTACCTCACAACAAACATGCCTGATATAGTGTTTAGTGTGGGATTATGTACAAAATTTTAGGGAAATCCCAAGGAATCACACCTGAAGGCTGCAAAAGGATACTAAGATATCTTAAGGGGACCCTGACCTCTGTCTATGGTAACCCAGAGGGTATAACTTTTATATAGTTAGTTATGCTGATGCTGACTATGCAGGTTTTCATGTTGGCAGGAAAAGTAGTTCAGTAACAGCTCATTTTCTAGGTTCTTGTCTGTGTGTCTTGGGAAACCAAGAAGCAAAACTCAGTAGTCTTATCTACAGCTGAGGCTGAATATGTGGCAACAGCATCCTGCTGTGCTTAGTTACTATGGATAAGACAACAGCTAAGGGACTATATTTGTCGATTGTGTTCCCATTTTTTGTGATAACACCAGTGCCATAAACATTGCTAAAAATCCATGTCAATACAAGAGAACCAAGCACATTGACATTAGACATCACTTTCTCAAAGATAATGTTGAAAAGCGGAATATCTCAATTAACTTTTGTAAAACTGAAGATCAAATTGCTGATATTTTTACTAAAACTCTGAGTAGGGATCACTTTGAAAGGAATAGACTAGAACTAGGTCTAATCAACTCCTCCCACTAAGTTGAATCCCAGTGATTGGCTAGAAAAGGCATAATAAGATGTAGATAATTAAGTACAATGTGTTTGATTCAGCTTTGTACTTGTATTAAGCTCACATACTTGCTTGAAAAATCTAGCTGATAACTGTGCTGCATGATACTAATATGAAGTGCTAAAGCTTTATTGCAGAAACAAATAAGGACTTGTTAAGGAGTCGGTTCTTTGACTCAGGTATGTGCCATACTGTCATAAGTCACTAGGACTTTATATCCTAAAATTATTGCTATACTCAAACTTTTAATTCCGTTGGCATCACTTTCAATCGTCTTCTAGTCAAAGAGTAAGGGGGAATCCTAGTGCAATTAGAGATCAATTACTCCTGAAATCCTAACAGTCAAAGTAACCGTTATAAGAGTCCCGTTAGAACTCAAATTCGGTCACCTTCTCTCTTCCAGTCAAATCAGGAGTAACGCCTTTAAAAGTCTCTTATGATCAGCTTCTCTAACCTCATTGTTTCTCTCAAACCCTAAGCAAGAATCAAAAGAAATTATCAAGAAGCAATTCTCTCTTTCTCTTCTTCGAGTCTCTCATCTGATCACCATTCCTAAAGCCAGTCAAACACCCTCTAAAGCTAAATCATCAACCAGGAATCTGAAGGTTCCATGACAATTGGAAACACTGTCATAGCCCCTTCAGAAGAAACTGGTGAAAAGATAAGTGCTTAAGAACCTAGGTCTCTGTTGACTCCTTTCACCGGAGATGGAGAAGTTAGCAGTGATGAAGATGATGTGCCGCTATCTGAGGTAGGGAAGAAATCCAGGAAGACCCCTATGAAAGCTACAAAGTCAGCAGTCTCAACAAGGAAATAAGTGGTTCAACCTGCTAGAACTCCTCTCACAAGGAGTAAAAGAAAGGTTGTTAGTGCACAAATCATTAAGGAGTTCAGAAGTGCAAAGAGGCCAATGAAGAAGGTTTCAATTGTGGAATATGTTTTTGAGGTGGATGGAGAAGATGAATCTGACTCTGCCTTGCCAGCAAAGTCACCTACACCAAAGAAAAAGGGTGCCAAAGTCACCAAACCTGCTACCTCTTCTGCAAGGGCCAGTAGGGGTAAGACAAGAAAGAATGTGCCAACTATAGTTGATCGACTCATAGAGTTTAGGAATAGAAAAGTGCTAAATGGGAAGATTCTTGTGAACACTGATGAGAAGGGGATGGCTCAACTAGTAAAAAACATGAGCTACAGGGGTAAAAGAATATGTTTGTCAAAGCTTTCCCCCAGTATGTGTTCCTGCTGTGGAGGAGTTTTATGCAAATTTCACATTTTATGGGAAGGTAGTCAACAGTAAGGTAGGGGGCTTTAACATGGAGTTTGATACTGAAGAGCTGGGGATGCTTCTGAATATCTCTTCTTTGGGATTTTACAATTACTTGAAGAAGAAGTGGCCAGCCATAGACAATGATGTTGACATTGGCATTGTGGTCACCAAGAAGTTCTCCCAAAAGTTTGAACTAGATGCTCCCTAGAAAGTGTATAAGACTGATATGACTCTCTTCCACAAGTTATTGTTTCATTTTGTCAACTCCTGCATTCTTCAAAGGTCTGAGAGAAGGCTTGAAGCTACTCAGCTGGACATGGTTGTGATGGAGCTGCTTGACACTGGTAGACCTATCAATCTTTCTAGCCTGATGATTCAGCACATGACAAGAGTTACAGATACTTCCAAACCCAAGCATGCTATGCCATATGGTTTCATGTTGTCTGAGTTGTTTGACAAGCTCAACATTGCCTTACCTGAGCTTAAGTTTTGAAACCAGAATGACGTTTTGGATATTTTTACCCTCAAGCAGTGTGGATATGAGGAGATCAAGGCTAGAGGACCCACATGATCTGCTATTCTTCATGGGAGCAGTAGGGCTGCAGAACTCAGCAAGAGGTTGGAGTTGGTTGTTGAAAAGAATGCCAAGCTTCATGAAGACAATAATGAGATGAGAAAGGAAATAAAGCAACTTAGGGAAGAGCTCAGAAGAGACAGGGAGGCTCATGCTCAATAAATTGGCGCCCTTTGTGAAAGATTTGACCCCCCCTTCTTCTCATTCACGAACATGTTCCTTCCCAGTGTCTTTAGTTCTTTTGCTATTCCAGTGATGCCTTATCTTTTATTTTTTTGTCTTAGTCGGAGTAGTTTGCAGTGTGCTTAGTTTATTTTATTCTAATGATGAAAATAAGGCCTTAGGCTTATTTTGGCAATACATAATGCCTCTTATTGCTCTGCTTTATTGTTTGTATTATATTAGATCCTCAGCCTAGTTTATTTGCCCTTTCTTAAGCTTGTGTTGTAGCATGTTTGGCCTTGAATTTTACATTATCTGTGCTTAATATCTAACATTTATTTTGTGTGTTTTTAATGATGCCAAAAGGGGAAAGATAAGGTTGGAAGGTGTTGTGAACATACATATTTGTCAATAGTACTTGTTGTGATTATCTGGTTCTTTGATGTGATTATCTGGTTATGCTGTGTACAAAGTTTCTCATCATTAAAAAGGGAAAATTTGTTGAGTATTGAAGTTTTGATAATTAACAAAGTATGACTAAATGTTCAAAGAACCAGGTCCTTAACGTTGTTGCTGAACTGTTTCGAAGAACCAGCTCCTCAGGAGAAAGAATCAGCTCCTCATGAGTGATACTTGTACGTCTGTACAAGACAGTAACTTTATCTCAAAGTTACCCAGGTCCGATGGTGGAAGATGGCTACTATAAGTGATAAGGGTCATTGCTCAAGAAGATATGGATAATTGAGTCAGAGACTAAAGTCCCAAAGCTTGTGGAATCCTTGGAACAATAGGAGTCATATCAAAGAGGAAGTTGACTATGAATAGGACTCCTATAAGATCTCAAGTTATGTTTCAAATAGGATCGACCTTAGATTTCTAAACCATCCTTTTACAAGAGTCATAAGTTGTTTACTTGTGTTGAGTACTTGCCTTGTATTCTTCCCGAATCACTCTAGTGAATGTGTTTTAGGAAATTGAGTTGTAATCAAGTGTCATAAACAATCAGTGAGTTTGAGTGAGTATTTTGCTTTACAAGTTAGAGTAACTTGTGAATCAAATATGAGTAGTAGGAGTACCGGAGAGTATTTAATTATAGTCTTGTAATTGATACATTTTTGCCCATTGTTCTAGCGGAGTTGGAGTTGAAAATCCTACGTGATAGGTCGTGATTTTTACACCTTTTGAGCCTGATGATTTTCTACGTAAAAATCATTGTGTTCATTTTATTGCTTGTTTACTTTAGACTTAAGGAACATGATAAAAAACGAAATCCTTTAGTAATCCACACAGGCACTCAAACTAACAAAGTGATTTTCGATGTTATCAGTTATCGTTTGATGGGCGAAATCATGCGCGTCCTAATCCGAGTCGATTCCTAATATCAAGTTTATTAGTTTGATTAATATCAGCAATTATTGTTTATCGGGTATTTTGAATTATAGTTGATCCCATCCTAATTTCCTTTTGTAAAGGATTGAGTTTGTTCAATTCAACAATATAATTCGGGAGGTAGGATAATGCTCCTTCTATGTAATTATTTTTTATATTTATAAAATATTCACCAGGATATAATTTTGGAAGAGAGGTATCCCCCCCCCCCCACAAAAAAAAGTACACCAATTTCATGGTAGTGCATTTGAAGTTCCCATGTGTACTAGACGAATCAGGAAACATAAATTTATTCGTGACAATGAACGAAAAGAAAGTAATTAGTACATAATATGACTATTTTTATATTTTTAAATGGTATGTTGAGCTCTTTCTGTATCAATAGAGATGTTAATCATGTTGTATAAAATCTATACAATTAAAAATATTTTGCTTATACATTTATGTTAAATTATTGATGAAATTATTGCAAACCAAATTTTAAGATACTACTACTATTTCCTACCATTTGTTACTTGTTTCCTATGGCCCTATAGAATTGTTGTCACTTGAAACCATTACTCTTTCTTCTTTTCACATGGTCAAGTTGGGAAGTACAAAAACAAAAGGTAATATCACCTTCTTAATTCATAGCATAAGAGGCAATACACATTATAAAGCCCAAAAGGAGCTCAATACTCCAGCTAACGTAATATTGAGCAAAAATCTGAGCCCATCTAATTTCATATAGTACGATTCATAACAAACTTAATCTCCTCCTATTACTTAAAGGTTTAGGATTATTTTCTCGCACGATAAAACAGATTAACTTCACTGGTATAGCGGTACTTCAAACATCAGTATTCATCGAATTCAATAATATGGCAACAAATCACACTTACTTTTTATTTGTTAAAAAATAATGCAGAAAGAAAGAAGAGAATTTAGAATTTTCATAAGAAATATATGAGGAAATGACTAGGTATTTATAGCTACCGGGTTGAGTTAAACCGAAGAGTTACAACTACTCCTTTAAGGCTGCAACTCAAAAGTGATTGTTTATAATACGGCTAAAACTACAAATTTCGAATTTTAACGAAAATTTAAAACGGGGAAAAACAAACGAGCGTTACGAAAACGGACAAAAATTATTAATATAATATTAATATTAACAAGATGAATATTTGTTGGCCCAAAAAATTAATCAATATTCGATGGCGTGAGGCATGCGTTCTTCTCAACTCTTTAAGAGCTAGAAAAAATGCATTTTTTGTATATAAATCCAATAAATATCTTTTTCTCCTTCAATATGGGACAATATTAGGGAAAGTCAAACTTTTATTCTTATTTTCTGTCGCGACCCGAAATTTTCACCTTCGGGACCGTGATGGCGCCTAACATTTCACTTGCTAGGCAAGCCAACGTTAGAATATAATTAGTCATTTTAACAAAATTTTAAATTAATTAATAACAGGAAAATAAATGCGGAAGTAAAGTCTGAAGTAAAGTGAATAATCCATAATAATCGCGATATCTCAATCCATCCCAGAACTGGAGTCACAAGTGCACAACCTTCTAGGATAATACAGATAAAGGTCTGAATAAAATTCAAGTTATTTGAAATATAATACACATCAAAGATAATATAGAAGGGGACTTCAGAACTGCGAACGTTGTGCAGTTATACCTCAAGTCTCCACTGGTAGCTATATCCGAGCAAATCTACAGTACGCTGCTGGGACCAACTCCGAAATTCGTACAAGAAGTGCAGAGTATAATATCAGTACAACCGACCCCATATACTGGTAAGTGCCGAGCCTAACCTCGACGAAGTAGTAACGAGGCTATGGCGGGGCATCATACATTAACCTGTACGCAATAATAATAACAACAACAATAATAGAAACAAAACAAGTGTCTCTTTTCAACAGTTGAAGCCCACTCAGTAGTCATAACCAATTATTATTTCAATCAGTTTCCGTTGCGGCGTGCAACACAATCCCACAATATATCCATTTCAATCAATTATGTTACGGTGTATAACCCGCTCCCCCAATATAAACTTTAAATAAATCTGTTGCGGCGTAAAACCCGATCCCCCATATAAACTTTAAATAAATCTGTTGCGGCGTGCAACCCGATCCCCCATAAAAACTCTAAATAAATCTGTTGCGGCGTGTAACCCGATCCCCCATATAAATTTTAAATAAATCTGTTGCGGCATGCAAACCGATCCCCCATATAAACTTATACAACTCTTAAATATATTAGAAATACTCCAATAAATACCACGTTCAATAAGAAATTATTATGCATCAAGACATACAATAACTATAATTTAATTATGAAACAAACAATGTCAAGTAGCAATTAATTGAGGAAATCAGGGATAAAATAGCCAGTTTAATATTTATTATGCAAAATATCAAATAGCAATTAAGACACATAAATCAATTAAGCATGTAACAATTATTGTAGGAATTCAAAAATTAATATTTGACAAGGAATATAAGTGAAACAATTATTATAATGATTAATTTGTGTCTTAAAATAATTTAAGATATTTAAATAATTAAGCAAACAATTAATTTGACAAAGTATAGGCACTCGTCACCTTGCCTATACATCGTTACACATGAAATTCACATAGCAAATAATCAAGGATTCTATATCCTCAATTCAAGGTTAACCACGACAATTACCTCGCTTTGCAACCAAATTCAAGAATCCAATAAATCTCTGCCTCGCGAATTCGTATCCGAAATCCTCAAATCTAGTCATAAACAATTCAATATACTCAATATAAATCGTAGGAATTAATTCCATATGTACTAATTTTTCGGATTAAAAATATGAAATTCATCTTAAAAATAATAATGGGACCCACGTCTCGAATCCCGAAAAACTCACAAAATCTGAACACCCATTCCGATACGAGTTCAAACATACAAAAATTATCAAATTCCGACACCGGATTGACCTTCAAATCTTAATTTAATATTTTTGGAAGATTTTATAAAAATATGATTTTTCTTCCATAAATTCACGGATTCATGATGTAAATGAGTATGGAATCATGAAATATAATCAATATAGGATAAGGAACACTTACCCCAATGTTTCCCCGTGAAAATCGCCCAAAATCTGCCTCTCATCAAGCTCCAATTTGTCAAAAATGGAAAATGGGACGAAGTCCCTTGCTTTATAACTTACAGTTCTGTTCAGGCTGCCCTCGGCCCTCGATCCTCGGCCTTCGATCATGGGCCTCGATTCTCGGCCTTCGATCCTCTGCCTCGATCCTAGGCCTCGGTGTTTGTCCTTCGACCCTCGGCCTCGATCCTAGGCCTCGATTTTTGGCCTTTAATTTCTGCCCCCGAATTTCCAGCAGAAAATATTGCAGCAACTGTTTAAGTCCAACTTTTGATCCGTTAACCATCCGAAACTCACCCGAGACCCTCGGGATCTCAACCAAATACACCAACAAGTCCTAAAACATCATACGAACTTATTTGAAACCTCAAATCACATCAAACAACGTTAAAATCACAAATCACACCCCAATTCAAGCCTAATGAAACTTAAGAATTTCCAACTTCTACATTCGATGTCGAAACCTATCAAATCAAGTCCGATTGACCTCAAATTTTGCACACAAGTCATAAATGACATAACGGAGCTATAAAAATTTTCAGAACTGGATTCTGACCCCGATATCAATAAAAGTCAATTTGTTGTCAAACTTTAAAATCTTTAAGCCTTTAGGCTTCTAGTTTTCGTCAACTGGTGATAATTCAAGCTAGAGACCTCCAAATTAAATTTGGGACATATGCCCAAGTCCCAAGTCCCAAATCACACGGACCTACTGGAACTGTCAAAACACTGATCCGAGTCTGTTTGCTCAAAATGTTGACCAAAGTCAATTCAGTTGAGTTTTAAGGCTCTATTTCATATTTTAATCAATTTTTCATATGAAAACTTTCCGGAAAATTATACGGACTGCGCACGCAAGTCGAGGAATGATAAATAGTATTTTTCAAGGTCTTAAAACGCAGAATTAATTATTAAATTTAAAAATGACATTTTGGGTCAACACATTTTCCCTCCATTTTCGATTTACACCACTTTAATCCAAAATCCAACAATATATTTTAATCATTCTATCAGCCATTCTAATGATATTGACTTTTATCTTTCTTTATCTGTCCTTTTACAGGAATTGTTTGACATAGACTTGAGTGCCATTGCAGCATATGGTCATGGAGAAAAGACCAAATGAAGTAGACCGAAATTAATTGAAGCGATATTACTTTGTAAATAAGGAACACTAGTGACATGCAGAACCAAGAAAATTTAACTGAAGTGGAACCATGACTAGTTATTGGTTTGTGAGGCACGAAACCAATTCCTTACTTCCAACTTTTTAATACTCTCACACTCCTAAACCATTTCCTTCGGTATGAAAATGAATAACACTTTTGCTGTTGGTGATATCCCATTAACGGTGAAAGGGATTTGTGTGATACTTTTGTATAGCAACAGTTCACACTTTAATCGATCTTATAAGCTATTTAAACTATATCAATTCATCTTTTGAAATCAAAATTAAATATTCTGAAATTACAAAAAATTCTTATTTTAAAGTACTATTCAAGATTTATTTAGTGTATCTTTTCGATTCTTTTTTCTTTGTTAATTATAGCTCATAATAAACATAAAAATGTATAGACTGAAATCTCTTAACCAAGTAATTAGGAACAACTAGATGGTATTTCTGCTTTTTTAAGCTTACCTTTCATTATTAGAAGATCTACTGCTTCTAGTTTCAATAGTTTAGTGTTTCGAATAAAACATAAGAAGTCACGAAGTAAAAAAGGCTAACCTTAATTTAGAGGTATGACCAATTTATTGTTCAACTTTAAATTTTAATTTTTAAGTTAATTGAGGTATTAAAAATAAATAATTTACATCACCTCAAATGCTCTAAACTTCTAGTTTAAGTATACTACGTACTAATTTCTTTTCCTAAATTTATTTAAAAATTTGTATTGAGTGAAGTTCAGGCGAATGAGTTTCCTCCCCACCCCTTTTCCAGGCGATCATGACCCAATTTTAAATTCTCCTAGTCCATACTAGATTAAGCATCGGACCATGTTGTTCTAAACTTTGTGCATTTTTTAAATTTGTAAATGTACATCAAGTTGCTAAAGTATAATTTGTTGTGCCATATAATAACCAAATCATTTTATTTGATGCGATAAGCCGGTAACCGGTAAGTACTCAATTATTCTTAAACAGATATTTCGGTCGCGAATCCTGGATATGAAAATTGCTTTTGTTAAGGAGCACTTTCCTCCCCCTTCCCAATTAGGATTTTTCGGTACGAAGTTAGATTAAGTTGAAGCTCAATACATATATCAGACACCGAGTGAAAAATTAAAAATAAATTATTTTCTTAATAAATTTCCAATTCAAACGCGAACACATGTGAAGCTCAGTAGAAGGCTTCTACCAAGGTCCTAGAGAGTACTACCATTTTTTTCCTTGTCCTTTCTTTTAAAAGTCATAGCCAAATTCAAACACCAACACATGTGACATGTGAACTTACTGTTTTCTTACTGCTATTTCCTATTGTTATTATTACTCAGACATGTGAACTTACTGTTTTCTTACTACTTTTTGCTATTGTTATTTCTTGCTTATATTTATGTCCACTCCAAAAATAAAATAAAATTGGTCCTTCTACTTTACTTTTGTTGCATGTTCATGGACCGTACATTCTGTAAATCCCTTCTCGAAGCTGCTAATTAATTAAAATGCATTCACACTTAGGGGAAGATCAATTAATTGGATATGTAATATTTATTATATCATTTGTCGTCTTACCAAATTAATTAATGCTTAGCAAGTATTGTACAACATGCATTTAATGAGTGTACTGCGTTATAAACTAATGTAGTACTCTAGTTTGCATTAATTTTCGATGAATCAACTTGATTTTTTCCTTTTTTAAAAAGCCTTTATCGGATTTGGTTATGGTCAAAGTATTGGGAGTTGCTAATCAACATTGACTACATGCAGTAATTCGTTGGAGTGTATTAGGCAAAAATTAATAATTAATCAGAAATATAATATTTGTATAGTATTTTCCTCGCATCTGAGCAATATATGTTTGACATGTGCAGTACCACACGGATTATTGAATGTACTGTTTTTACGATTATTCAACTTCAATGATTACTCTGACAAGTATTAGTTTTCAAGAAATCAACTTGATTTTTTTAATTAGTTAAATCCTGTAATTTTCGGTGTGCCCAAGCAATATATGTTTGATAGTTCTGTATCATACGAATCGACGAGTGTACTTTGCTATAGAACTATAATATAAATATATTCTGACAATTTTGCTAATACAGCTATAATATTAATATATTCTGACAATTATTTATTTTCAACCACTCAACTAGCTATTCTTGCTTTTTTTCCTTTTAAATATTTATACCATGTGACGAGATTTTCTATAAACAATAAGAACACTTAGGGGGTGCGGAGAAAGGAGAATGAATATTGGCTTTGACGTTTCATATTTATTTTATTTATATTTCTCAGGAGAACGAACACAAACTTGAAATTAAAAGGCTAACGGAAAGTACCGAAAATATTTCAAATTTTTATGTACTCTTTTCCTTTTTCTGATGTTATAGATTCATAACCAACCTTACCAATGATTGGAACTTGAAGTAAAATCTTCAGCTTCGAATTACTATACATTGACATTCATTACTATATTTTTAACTTCTTTAGTGAATTAATTTATGATATTTTTGAAGTGAATTATTTATTAATGACATAAGTTCGATATTAGCCTTGTAACAACATTATAAATAAGAATGACTGCCGAGCACATCGATTGGTAACAATCTCATTTTGGTGCTTCAATCAATCCAGCTAAGTATATAACAAATGTCTTCACAGACATTATTATCATTAAATTATAATTAATTAATATTAGTATACGTACTCACGTGTTGTGCGGATCGTTTCAAATGGAATAAGAGTGGTGAGAAATTATAGAAACGGATGTATATTGCAGACTAAATTTAGCGGCCGCATTAAAAAAAAAACACAAATAGAAGAACTTCCATCTTATGCACTCACGTAAAGGTCTTCCCATAAAAGGTCTCAATCCAATAGTTGTGTCACAAGAATTGGTATTACTGTTGCTTTTCTAGTTTCATTTGACTGCCGCCTCATATTCTGAAGCACATAACAGAAGAAGCAAATATCAATGAGAGATGTATAACACTTTCACAACCAAGAAAGGTTTGTATTGAAATTTTGTTGGAAATCTAATTATGGACAATCTGCATAATAAGCATGTTATAAAGTTAACTGCCTAATTTTGACATATATTTCTTGTAATATTGAGATTGCAGAATCTGACAGTTGCTGATGGCAATTGGTTTTACCATATTGTATGTATCTGCAACAGGAACTCATTTGCTTTAATATCTAGACTTTAAAAATTACAACAACAGTGACCAAAAATATTATCTATCATCTTGTTTCATAGACTGTACGTCTCCATAATGCAATATCCTTAGGGTTGATAATTTTCATGGCAAACACGTGCAGGAAGGGAGTTATATTAGTAGCTTCCCAATTTAAAATAAATTAGGTTTTAAACTATGGATACTTAATTATTAGTAACTTCCTAATTTAAGGGACTTATATTAGTAACTTCCCTATTTAAGGGAGTATATTCCCTAATGTTTTCACGAGTCAAACTTGATTAAAAATATGAAACTTAATGATTTTTAAATTTAAATTTAAAAAGAGTAACTAATTATTAACTAACGTAATTAATTTTTTCCTAATATATAAATAATAATTAGTTACAAATTGAATATAATAAGCAATGATTATTTACATAAATTACATGGCAAGTATAAGCTATTTCAGGGGCCTTTGTCGTATTAAACGTGTGTTTCAAATAATCACATATAAAATCAGTTATCTTTTATAAATAAAAGAATATGAAATTTTGAATTCACGAATTTTGTAGGAGATTTTTTTTAAAAAAAACAATTTTTTAGTTTCTATTTTATTGGAGCATTGTCCTGAATAGCCAAGTAGCCTATTGTGAAGCTGCCACTTGACTTAATGTGGAGACATCTTTCTTTACTTTATTAATATATATATATAAGATATATTCTTATTTTAATTTATCACTTAACTATGGTAATTAGTATGATTTTGTGTAAACGCTCGTTATGAATAACTTTTTACCGTAAGCTAATCAACTCATCTTAGCTTGCATCTCATTCATTAGGTGTAACAAACACATTATATATAGCTTATGCTACTCACATTAGTAGCACCCATTAGTGGCACACACAATGTTTTTATAATCGATGTCAACATTTAAAGAAGTGAATAAAAACAAAAATAAAGCAATGATGTCATATTTAAAAATAATAATTCAATTTTTATTATTCTTACTAGATAGATAGATAGATCAACCAGCAACAGGGCAGTGAGCAACTAACATCTAGCACTCGGATGAGCTCCATATCACTTCGTGCATGGGAGTCTAATGGTTGTTTTTGATATGAAAGAAAATATTTTTTAAAAAATATTTTTTAATTTTTCCATAAATTGTTAGCTTAAATATTTTAAAAAATATTTTTTTCTTAAACTCATTTTTCTCCAACTAGAGAAAAATATTTATCTTTATACATAAAAAAATGTGAGCAACTTACAATGTAGTTAAGCCAAGTAGCATACTTGAAAATTTTAGGACAAGTATAGTAAGGATCTATATCTTAATTTATATATATGTATCTAATATCTAATATCTAATATTTAATATCTAAGGTCTAATCTTTTATATATATATATATATATATATATATATATATATATATATATAAAGATAAACACAATAAGGTTCGCGGTTAAGCCAAGTGTCATGCTATTAAAACACTACTTGAAAATTTTAGGATTGTATACGGGTAAAACCGAGCTCATCGCATGACTCGACTTCCCGGTGAGCCGAGCGGAGTGGGAAGATGACCGTAACATATCGGAGTCAGAACGAAGAGCCCCTCGTATTAGGGATCAGGCAAACAACTGCCCTCGGGGATATTGGGGCCATATCCTCGATGTCTGATTTAAGGGTTGAGATTTCGGAGAGCATCACCGAGCAACTGCACACGACTAACAAAGGGTCGTGATATCCGTACCCAACCGGATATCGCAGCGCGAATATCGGCTCGTATCAGTGATCGGCGTAACAGAAGATTTTTACCTTTTCTAGAACGGCAAAGGGCCAAATATACCTCTCTACTTTCGAAAATGGTCTAAGAATACCCCTCGTTATACTATTGAGTTATCGATACCCCTACAGTCATACTTTGGGTTCAAATATACCCCTCATTTAAATGGAGAGACACATGTCATCGTCATGTTGGTCAATTCTAAATATCTTCTAATTAAATAAAAAGACCCATTAATCATACCCGAAAAGTAATTTTTTTATAAAAATTGGAAAAAACTGAAATTATTTTTACTAAAAACTGAAAAAACGAAAATATTTTTTTTTCTTCAGTTTTTACAAAAAAACTGCTTTAGAAAAAACTGAAACATATTTTCTAAAACAAAGTTTTTGAAAAAACTGGAAAAACAAAAGCTAAAAATTAATTTTCTAAAGCAATATTTTTTGTAAAAACTGAATTGTTTTTTACTAAAAACTGAAAAAAACGAAAATATTTTTTTTTCTATTTTTTACAAAAAAAACTGCTTTAAAAAAAGTTAAAAAATATTTTCTAAAACAAATTTTTGTAAGAACTGAAAGAAAAACTAAAAAGCAAATTTCTAAAACAATGTTTTTATAAAAACTGAAAAAACAAATATTTTCTTTTTTTTTTCAGTTTTTAGTTAAAAATATTTCAGTTTTTAATTGTTTTAGAAAATTGCTTTTCAGTTTTTTTTCAGTTTTTACAAAAATATTATTTTACAAAATATTTTTCAGTTTTTAAAGCAGTTTTTTTGTAAAAACTGGAAAAAAAATATTTTCGTTTTTTCAGTTTTTAGTAAAAATATTTTTTTAGTTTTTTTCAGGTTTTACAAGAAAAAAATTATTTTTCGGGTATGGATAATGGGTCTTTTTAATTAATTAGGAGATAGTTAGAATTGACCAACATGACGATGACACGTGTCCCTCTATTTAAATGAGGGGTATATTTGAACCCAAAGTATGACTGCAG
This sequence comes from Nicotiana tabacum, assembly GCF_000715075.1. Lineage (NCBI taxonomy): Eukaryota > Viridiplantae > Streptophyta > Magnoliopsida > Solanales > Solanaceae > Nicotiana > Nicotiana tabacum. Next base: position 29,786,602 of record NC_134088.1, on the reverse strand, counting down.
GAGTATAGATAACTCAATAGTATAACAAGGGGTATTCTTAGACCATTTTCAAAAATAGAGGGGTATATTTAATTGTACTTAGGGTAAAACTCCCCTACTATATAAATGGGAAAGATTATTATTCATAGATATATTGTAACACGCATATCAAGGTGATATACTCTTATTTTCTCTGTTATTCAAAGTTCTTATTTTTGTTCATCAGTTCTTCATTGTTGTGAGCCCGGGATCGAATGCAGGCATTACATTAAGCCGTTACTGAGTTCGGGATCACTCTCCTTAATTGGTTTGACAATCTATTACACCCTTTATCTGTTTAATCTAACGTTATTCATCATTTGTATTGAATTGATCCGCATATCCTTAAAACCACATATAAATTCAATTGTTATCCGTTTTTTTAGGGTAAACAAGGATAAAGATGATAAGTATTAGGATAAATTTTTTAAATTATATATAAAATGTAAAACTGATAAATAAAGTTTAAACTTTTGATTTTAAATCAAGACCGTTTTAACTGAGATCTGGTGAATACAGCATCTCATATTTATCCTTAGCAATTTCAAAGTTGATATATCATTATTTAAATATATAAATAAAGTTAAATGTAAAGCTAGCCCACGTTTCCTAATATAAAGTGATTATAACTTCTTACCTTTATCATTAGCAATTTTAAATTTGATATATTTAATATTTTAGTGTATAAGTAATATTTTGAGTAAAAAATTAGTATTCAGTGTATATTTAAGTATCTTTAATCTAAATTCAGTGTCGTAAAAAAGGTTTTATATTATCAAATAAATGCTTTGATTAAAATTAATATAATAGTGATATTAATTAAATATTATTTTAATGTCTAATAAGTGAAATTAATGAATTTTGTTATAAATAAAAAAAGTGATGATTAATTACTGAAATCAAAATGAAAGCAAAAGTATTTCTTTTTTTTTTTTGTTTCATTATGAAAAATAAGCAAAGTCAATGGACATAGAGGAAGTTGAAATAAAATACAAATTGGATCAATTGAGAGAATTTCAAAATCTATATTTATATTATATTTAAAGGAAGGTAGTCGAGTTTGATATTTAGTCAAGTGGCGTATTGAGAAAATACCACTTGGCGAAAATTTATCTATTGGATTCAGATAGTAAGATTTACTCCAGTCATTACTTTAACTTTGTTTAGATTTTAAAAATAAATATTAGTATGGAAAAGTTGATTCATATTTAAAGTAAATAAAAAAATAAGATGCAAAACTAGTCACATAGTAAATAGAATAATTCTATTACCAAAAAAAAAGGGATCTTAGTATTGCCTCATATCTAATATTTCTATATATGTTCTTCTTTCAGTAGTTAGTATTAAATTTATAAAATTTAATAGGAAATTGTGTTATTACTCTTCTAATTTTACTATGTAAACATTATTATGAAGGGAACATTTTAAACTATTGTAAACACTTTGAACGAGCATATCTAAATATATATATATATATATATATATATATATATATATATATATATATATATATATATAGGAGTTTTGCTTGGTCCGGAAGAGGAGGAATAACACGACATAGATGCTGAAAAGAAGGAAACAAAAAAAAAAATAACAAGTAAAAGGAAAAGAAAATTCTAGAAATTAGGAAATTTGATCCCAATAATGGAGGCTTTGACTTTTTTTCGTATAGTAATTTAAATGGATTGTTCATTAATATCATCAGGACTTTGCAATGTGTCATATTTTATAGCGTCACTTGGCGTAACAATATTGCTCAAAGGTTAATCTTAATCAAATTATCGAAAATGACTTTAAGAAAAAGATAAAATATCAGATAAATGACAAATAGATTACTATGCATTTGGATATGTAACTGAACACACATAAATCATAACCAATCTCTAATTTCTAGTTCCTAGCGCAAATCATGCATCAAATTACCTAATTAGTAATGTTGACACTCAAATTATTTTAACAAATAAATGATTAAAGTTCTATTCATATATAGAAATATGAAAATTGAGAGTAACTCAAAATAATAAGTCATAGTTAGCATTCATAACATCATAGACTGAATATCATTTGAATAGCCAAAATTTACATAATCACTTACTATAGATATTCATATTTTAATTCTATGTCTCTCAAAATTATCAATCCTTTTATTATTTTATTATTTGAAAGTAAATTTATATTTACTCATGAGAAGAATGATTGAAATAACAGTATTTATGGAGTTTGTCGATTATTAACTTATAGAGAGATAAATTGTGTAGTTAGATAATATTTTTAAAAATATTAAGAGTGGGTTGCTCTAGTGATAAGCACCATCCACTTCCAACTAAAAGGTTGTGAGTTCGAGTCACCCCAAGAGTAATGTTGGGAGATCTTGGAGGGAGGGAGCCGAGGGTCTATCGGAAACAGCCTCTCAATCCCAGGGTAGGGGTAAGGTTTGCGTACATACTACCCTCCTCAGACCCCACTAATGGGATTATACTGGGTTGTTGTTGTTGTATCATGATCTTTTAATAGTTTGAAAGATAAAACGTTATATATAGTTGATTTTTATCATATAGTAACTTTAGCACTATTGCATTATGTATTAAAAAAATACTAGAAATTTTATTTTTGTGAGTTTTAATTTTGTTTAGTTTTCTTAAATTTGTAATATATTATATATACTTTTTGTGGTTATTATGCTATATTGCTAATTGATTTTGATGGATTTCGTATATGTGAAATTGTTGACCAATGAAATTTATTTTGATATTCCATCCTTATAGTGACTATTGAGAATGAATGAAAACAAACAATTACATAAATAGACTAAAGAACAACAGTTACGTTTACTTCTCCATTTTTATCTAATGAAATTTATTTTGATAACTTATTTAAAATGATTGACTAATGAAATTGTTTCTGATTTTTTACATAAATAGATTAAGAAAACTACAGACAACTTTATTTCTCTGTTTTTTCATTAAAATATTTTCTTTTGAAAAAGAGTACGTTCCAATTTTGTAAGGATTTGAATTCTTGAAATATAGAATTACGCTTCCCTTTTCTTTTTCTTTTCATCAATTTTCTTTTCTTTTTTCTCATACTGACGTTTTAAGCTCAAGCAAAGACTATCTCTTAGACTGACTTAGGAATAATGGAATGGTTAAAATGTCACAATTTGAATTGCGATGCCATAAGTTTTGGCCGGTCGTCGTTGCTAACTTGCTATCCAGCGAGGTCTACTCTAATCATGTTGACTATATGGAAAAAAGATAGTAATTTATGTGATTCGTCAACCAAATTACGATATGATAATACTCTCACAGTTAGTGGGCGTTTATGAACATAAGAATTAGAATTGTAAAATTCCCAAAAAAAAAAAAAGTGAAAAAAATTTTCAAGTGAAAATGTATTTGAAAATTAGAGTTGTGTTTGGATATGAATATAACTTTGGGTTGTTTTTGAAATTTTGTGAATCATCTGAGTGAAAATTTTGAAAAACAACTTTCTGAAGTTTTTCAAAATTTTGAAAAATTTCAAAATTCATTTTCAAGTAAAAATTGAAATTTTTATGGCCAAACACTAATTTCAAAAAAGTAAAAAAAATTCAAAAAAAATAAAAAACTTCATATGTCCAAACGGACTCTTAGATTGCGGTAATAGTAGATAATGCATAGTAGGAATTTCATTTGGAGTGACATAATTGTTTCTCATTCTAGATGGTTTTGCTCAAACTATGATAAATGGAATTTTCTCCATTTCATTGTTAGTTATTTCTCATAAAATATTTACGTTATTCTCTTGATGCGCATATAATATAAAATGAAATTAATTATCTTAAGTTGTATCTTGCTTCGTTGGGCACTCTAAATCTAATTTCTAATAATATATTTGTGTTATTCTTTTACTAGTATTAGATTTAGTGTATGTGCATTGCACGTGTAATTTAAATTTTTTGTCAAGCATTACATAATTAGTATCTAAAAATTATAAAATTTTTATTGCATACATATCAAGAATTATTTTGAGTTATACAATAGAAATTAAATTATCTAAAAAGCTTACGTTTTCACATTCTCTGGGAGTTGAGCAAAATAGTGTTTATTTGACTAATTTCTGATTATTATATTTTGTATTTATGACATGATGAACAATAAGTGATATATCTCTCTTATATGATTTAATAATCTATTGGTTTTTTGGTTTCAACAAATGCTTCAATTCCAAATAAGATAATTTAAATGTTGGATTTTTGTAACCAAACCAAAAGCAAAGAAATTTTAGAAAACTTTACCACTTCATCAATAAAGTTAAAGGTCATATATGAGACTCTCGTTTTTCCATTTAGTTTATTTTCGAAAGAATTTTCTTTTGACTTAATAAATGCCTACCGAATTAACAAAAATTGCACTTACAAAGTTTTACTCTTTCAAACAAATTCTCTCAATAATTAAGTAGTAACTTTTTTATAATACTATACCATGCATAAAATATATATCACGACCCAATTTCACCTATAGGTCGTGATGGCGCCCAACACTACAGCTAGGCAAGCCAACTAATAAGTCAAACATACATTGGTTAAACTTTTATTCCAAGAAAATAATAAAATACCAACTTCTACCAATGTGTGTGTGCCAAGACCTGGTATCACAAGTGAATGAGCATCTAGTAGATTATACAAAACTCCAAATACTGTCTGAAATGAAATAGACAGAATGTAAATATAAGAAGAGACACTGGTAGCTGCAGAACGGCTCAGAAAGGCAGCTCACCACTATGCCTCGGAATGACGTGGGTATGCGATGATAGGTCCTTCACTAGTACCTGTCTCAAATCATGCACAAAAAGTGCAGCAAGTGTAGTATGAGTACGTAAACAGCGTGTACCCAGTAAGTATCAAGCCTAATCTCGAAGTGGTAGAGATGAGATGGCCGACTTTGACACTCACTATGGGTCAATAATAATAACTGAAATAAAATTAGGATATTTAAATCAGCATGATTTACAGAATTTATAATAATTTATTTAATCAGCGAAAATAATCAAATTCCTTCAAATGTAACAATTCTCAATATATTAATTAAATTCCTTCAATTCAAATAATTTCCAATTTATCAATTAAACCTCATTTACAGGAGTAACAATTAATTTCTTAACAAGCAAGAATAATAATTAATTAAATTCTAAGGATTTTTCAATTTATTAACTAGCTTCACAAGTTGAAATAAATTATTAAAGTATCGTGTAATTATTATTATTAAGCACGATTTCTGCCGAGGACGTACGACCCGATCCAGAGTGTCATGTACACTGCCGAGGGACGTGCGGCGCGATCCATAGATGCATCTATCCTGCCGAGGCGTTCAGCCCGCTCCACAAGAAAGGAGGACATTTTCTTATATGCCTCCGGAAGGAGAGTATATTTATTATAAGATGAATTTGGGAGGAGAATAATTTTTTTTAACAATTAATTGATTTAAACAAAAATTAAGCATATAAAAATTTCATATTTTTCTACTTTTCATAACAATTCACAATATATACACATCAATTATTTTAATTAATAAATAATACAATTTACACAAGTAATTCATGCTTTGAGTCTTAAACTACCCGGACTTTAGCATTAATAGTAGCTACACACGAATTCTCGTCACCTCGTGCATACGTAGCCCCCGCAATTAGCAACAATTATTCAATTTAATCCCTATGGGATAATTTTCCCCTCACAAGATTAGACAAGAGACATATCTCGTCTTGCTCCAATTTAATCCCCAATTTTGCCTTTTCTACGATTATCCAACTCTGTCTGGCTCGAATCTAGCCAAAATAATTCGATACAATCACTAAAAATTATAGGAAATAAATTCTATAAGGAAATACTACATTTTTAATAAAAATCCCGAAATTAATTAAAACTTCGCCCGCGGGGCCCACATCTCGGAATCCGACGAAAGTTATGAAATCTCACAACCCATTCAATTACGAGTCCAACCATACCAGTTTCACTCAAATCCGACTCCGAATCGATACCGAAATCTCAAAATTTTGTTTCTATGAGAACTCTAAACTTTTCCAAATTTCAATCTCAAAACACTAATTAAATTGTGAAAATAATGATATATTTATGTTCATAGACCAAATTCAAGTTAGAATCACTTACCCCAATGTCTTTTCCTTGAAAATCTGACAAAAGTCGCCTCTGCTCAAGCTCAAATTCGTCAAAAATGACAAATGGGACGAATGTCCTCTTTTTGTAAAACTGCCCAGTAGCCTTCGGAACTGGACCTCGATCGCGGCTTCGATCACAAGCTCGAGCCTGGACCTCGGTCATGGCCTCGATCAGGGCATTGAGGTTGGGGCTTCGATCATAGCCTCAATCATGGTATCGAGCTTGAGCCTTCGATTGTGACCCTCAATCTTGGGTCTCGATCCTGGCCCTCGAGCCTTGCCTTCGATCATGGCCCTCGAGCTGGACCTTCGATCATGGCCCTCGAGCTGGACCTTCGATCATGGCTTCGATACACAAGCTCGAGCCTGTGCCTCGTCAACCCTGGGCTCGATACCTCGGCTCGATATCTGGCTTGATATCTGAGCTCGATCACAACCCAGAATGTCCAACAGAAGAGGAAAAATTGCAGCAGCTTTTTAACTCCAATTTTTGATCTGTTAACCATTCGAAACTCACCCGAGACCCTCGGGACCTCAACCAAATATACCAACAAGTCCTAAAACATCATACGAACTTAGTCGAACCTCTAAATCACATCAAACAACGCTAAAACCATGAATCATACCCCAATTCAAGCTTAATAAAACTAAGAGTTTTCAACTTCTACATTCAATGTCGAAACCTATCAAATCAACTCCAATTGACCTCAAATTTTACACACAAGTCATAAATTACATAACGGAGCTATGAAAATTTTCGGAATTGGATTCCGACTCCGGTATCAAAAAGTCAACTCATCGGTCAAACTTCCAAACTTAAATTCTTGTTTTAGCCATTTCAAGCCTAATTTAACTACGAACTTCCAAATAAAATTCCGAACACGCTCCTAAGTCCAAAATTACCATACGGAGCTGTTGGAATCATCAAAATTCTATTCCGGGGTCATTTTCTCAAAATATTGACCGAAGTCAAACTTAGCACTTTAAGGCCAACTTACGGAACCAAGTGTTCCGGTTTCACCTCAAACACTTCCAAATCCCGAACCAACTATCCCCGCAAGTCATAAATCATTACAAGCACCTACGAAAAGTTTTATTTTTAGGGAACGTGGTTCTAAAAATTAAAATGACTGGTTGGGTCATTATAATATATGTATAAATTTGCAGGACAATTTCACTGAATCAAATTCCTCTGTCGGCACTACATAAAACAAACTATGTTTATGCTGTGAACTCTCGTTCTCCCATTCTCATAGATATATAAGAAAAAGTACCTAAAAGCAACAAAAGCTTTAAATTTAAAATATTTTTTTCATATATGAATTAATAAATGTATTTTCAACATAAAATTTATAAAATTATTTTCATTCTAGAATGTACCTAAGTAAAAGTAGGCACATGCAACGGGTATCGACTTTAAGATTATAAGTTTTCTTAAAAAAATATTCACCAAGATAACAAGATGGAAAATTAATGTTTCAAATAGAAAATAATCAAGTACTCAATGGCAGAAAATATTCGCTCTTACATCCCTATGCCGTCAAATTCTTAGCAATATAAGTATGAAGAATTGTAAAAGGAATTCCTCAAATAAATCTTACATTCATAATTGTGCATTTATAAAAGATCTCCATCAAACTCATATTTTTATTCAAATAATATCATATTTGTATGTCAAGAGCATATTCAATGAATTATCAGAGAAATAGTTCTCTTTAAAAAATCTTATCTTTTGCATATTGATCTCCAACCGCAACATTATCCATGTACCTTACTAATCTAATTAACTGGGATTTTTATTGGATAAGCCCTTAGTAAAATCCTCCCTATCAACTACCAAGAAGTTTTCCACTGCAAATAAATAAATAAATAAATAAATATATATATATATATATATATATATATTTGTATTTTATAATATTATATTAATTTTAAGAATACTATATATAGAAAGAAATCTACTAACATGTGTTACTGGTTGCATGAAAAATTGGAGATAAGTTTACGTTAAGAAATGGATTGACCAATAATTTACCTCAAAGACAAAACAAAATCAAATATAAAGTAGAATTCCTCTCCAATTATATACTCAAACAACTCATATAACCGTAAAAAATAAATATAAACTTTTCCTCAAATTTTCAATAACAAAATTAGAATTCCTTTCTCAATTCTTCCCCTGAATAATACCCCAAACATGGCAAGCAAGCTAGATAATTTATAATATTAAAATATAAAACTGAGATTAGTGTGCATCACCTACGAATATGTTCTCTGTGCGCGCTATATGATGAGGTAAGTGGTACCCGAAAAATATCTGAATAAAGCATCACCTACAAAATTTTACAAATCCACTAAACTAATTATAATTAAGCAAAATTCTTTAGTGAAAAATCAAAACAATCTCACAATCAAAAAAATATTAAAGAGAATTAGAAAAAAAGATAAAAAGAAGGTGAACAGATTAGAAGCGTATTTCCATTCTTCACCGATGGAGGAAGTTAAATAGTAAAGAATGATTTTACCTTTAAATGTGGTAGTTGAAAATTCAAAAGTCTTGGATATAAGATTTTGAAACGGTGCCTTTTCTTTATTACTATGAAACTGCAATTAAAATCCTTTTTCGAAACGGGGTCTTTCTCTTACCATATAACTGTAATTGAAGCTTGAATTTTGTAATTATTAGTGAAGGGGCCTGACTTTGATTTCTTAACTGAACCGAGACGTGCGTAATTAAGAGTTTAATGAAGGGGTGTGACTTTGAGTTTTTAACAATTAAAATTGGAGAAAACATCAAAAAAGAGTAGAAAAAAGATAAATGTAATTCCTAACATTAGAGACATGTCACATCACATTTCTCATTCCCACAATTATATAGGATATATGGATAATTGTCCATACAAAAACATGCAAAAGAAAATTGATAGTACCAGATTTGTTTGGGTGATTTTGTTTTTGGATAATTTGAAACCACCAAATTTGTTAGTGTTTTTGGAAATGATATTTTAAAGTTCCTTTGACTTTAAACTTTTATTATTCGTTTATATTGGCTTTAAAGTTGAACTTCTTTGTTTGAGAATAGAAGTGAAAAATTCATTAATGGTCTCGTACTCCTAAATATTAGTAGTTCATTTATAAAAGTAAATTAAGAGCATTTAATATCGTTACACAAGTAGATACATATTTCAAGTTAGGAAGAATATAATAACCAAAATTTTAGGTAATTTTAAAGTCCTAAAAGTTAGAGAAATAATTAAATTAAATTATAATTTTATCCAGCATAAAATTTATTTGTAAGGGAAAAAAGACGAACATCATTTCTCTAAGCGTTTTTATGCTTAAGATATAGTATAGATTAGAACTTGGTTGTTATATTAATTATGTAATAATTACTTTTCCTATTTGACTAGCTAAACATTAATATTTTATTAATTATAGTAGAGTCAACTATCCCATGATTTCAATCCGGTTAAAAAAAATTCTCCTGAGCAATTCACGTATTACTTAAAGCAGTAATGTGAAATCTTAAAAGAATGCGATCTACTATACATTAGAATCAACCAAACAATCCCTAACTAGATTACGATAATCATTAACACCAATATATGCATAGTAGTAATCTCATTTGGAGTGTAATAATTGTTTCTCAATCTAGATGGTTTTGCTCAAACTATGATAAATGGAATTTTCTCCATTTCATTATTAGTTATTTCTCATAATATATTTGCGATATTCTTTTGCTAGTATTAGAAACCCCACGATATGCATATAATATAAGTTGAACCTAATTAAGTTGTATTTTACTTGTGGGGCAATAATCTAATTTCTCATAGTATATTTGTGTTACTCTTTTACTTGTATTATTATGTAATAATTACTTTTTTATACGACTAAATATTAATATTTTATTAATTATACTAGAATCAAACTATCCCACGATTTTAATCCGGTTAATTTTTTTTTTCTTGAGCAATTTACGTATTACTTAAAATAGTATACGAAACCTTAAGAAAAGGCAATCTACTTATTAGAATACAATCAACCAAACAATCCCTAACTAGTTCACGATTTTGGTAAGGTAATATGTTTGGATGACTATATTGATCAAATCAAATGAGCACAAGAAAATAACGAGTTCAGAACCTATTTGTAGTTCTTTTTGCCAAGTAGAACGGAAATAAGTGTAAAAAAAAAGAGTGACTTTTCTATGTATAACGCTCTTTTAAAGAGCACTATACATTAGCGGACGTTTTGGACGTTAACATATAGCGCTCTTTAAAAGAGCACTATACATATAACGCCTTTAAGAACTGCGTTTTATAGATGTATAGCACTTTTTTAAAGAGCGTTATACCAGTTTTGTGGGCCCACCAATAAGTCTCATGCATTTAACTGACATAATAATAATTCAAATGGGTATAGCGCCCTTTAAAAGAGCGTTATACCTAAAATAATTCAGCCCCCCGAGCTAGGCATTGCCTTATTTAAAGGCGTTAGGATTTTACAAAAATTCATTCAAAAATATTCCTAACTCCCGTTCAAATTTTTCTTCTTGTTAAAGTCTCAAGCATTTTTTCATAATGTCTGAAGAGCGAAAAGTAAGGGTTTCATTATATTAGGAGGGGAGGGGGGGAGATGAGATTATGGTGACGAATAACTCTGTGAGCTATAGTTTATCTCCACAATGTCATGTTAAGTTGCCACTTACAATGGAGTACGATAGATTGGTATCGTTGTTATGTAATAAAATGAGTGTGAGAAAACGTTCGGTGAACCTTAAAGTAACCGGAAGATATCCGTATTTCGTCACTCCGCAAGGGGTTACTTGTTACGCTGAGTTTAACATCAACAATGATGAAACTTTGAGGGATTTTTTGATGACTCCGGATGAATACCGAAAATTTCTTGTGATAAAAATGTTAGAAATATACGTCAAGGTCGAAGACGTTAGCAATAATGAGGTTGAGCATAATAGGGATAACCCTCAGTCGTCGGGTGGTTATTCTGGAGCAGTTTTTGCCGGACAGGTTCCGTCTGAAAGAGTTTGGCCTCATTTAAACTTATCACCGTGGGAGAATGAGGAGCGAGGAAATAATTTCTCTCCTGCTTTACATAATCCACAAGACGAGTGATAAACTTCAATTTTTCTTAGTGTTACGATGTATATTTTTGTTGTATTAAATTTGTGTTAACACTCATATATTCCACAGGGGGTATACCGACCAGATATGACTTTTACAAGTTATGAACCCACGCCCAGTTGGAATATGTGTAGTTTTGGTATGTTGGATCATGGTGGTCCATCCGGGAGTCATCACCAACAGAATAATGTCCATCAAGGAATGTCAACACATTACGACTTGTAAGTGAAGTGATACAGCTATATGGAAAGTATTTATTAATTTGAGTAGCTTATTATTTTGTTATTTGTGTAGTGAAAACGAGCAAGTTGAACCACCTGTCCTGACTCAATTGCCCGAAGATGACATATTAAATCGGGATCTGGCAGATGCATAGAGTGAGGAAGAGAACAGTGATTATGACAACAATGCCGATGATTCCGGAGATGAAACACCCTTCCCTCGTGAGGATGGTGATGAGGAGGAAGAGAATGAAGGACCTGATTTGATGAGGGAGTATGTTCCACCCCTCGTTAGACCAAGAGTGTACGAGTCCCAAGTGACGTTACATTCAAGGAAGATTCCCTACCTTGATCATTTACCAAGTATGCCGGATTTTGATGCTCTCACAAGAGATTTTGATGAAATTCGTATAGCAATGTGGGATGATTCTAGACCAACGGTGCTGGCAAAGGGCATGCTTTTTTCTGATAAAGCGCGCCTAAGCAGGGCGGCGAAAATGTACAGCGTAAAAGAGTGTTGTGAGATGACGGTATGGGAGTCAAGTCCGAATATATACAAGGTTGTTTGCCACGATCTCCAAAATCTTGTAAAAACCTGTAACCCGCAGGCGCTGGACTACACGGAGATGAAGATCTTTGTCCCTCATAAAATCCCACATGTCGTCCACTATCCTGGAGCGGAGAGTCTGGGCCAGTAACTCTCCCTCTCATACGTGGGCGGACCTATGATCGCCCTGTAACACTAATAGCTCATCGCATAAAGGTCTGGGATGCATAGGCGGCACGTCCATGTCGTCTACTGTAAATTATACAACATTAATTGTATGTTTGTCTTGTAAAATAAATAATTATTTTTTATAATTATACAATATTTAATTGGCCAAAGTATTCACATATGGGTTCCAGGCTCGATATTTGAGACCCAGTAGCACCAACCTATCCTGAATTCTCATATGTGTCAATTTTATTATTTTTCATGTTAGTTTCATAATTTTGTATGTTTGTTTTGTAAATTAAATAATTATTTTTTATAATTATACAATATTTAATTGGACAAAGTATTCACATATGGGTTCCAGGCTCGATATTTGAGGCCCAGTAGCACCAAGCTATCCTGAATTCTTGTATGTGTTAGTTTTTTTTTATTTTACATGTTAGTTTCATAATTTTATATGTTTGTTTTGTAAATTAAATAATTATTTTTTTATAATTATACAATATTTAATTGGACAGAGTATTCACTTATGGATTCCAGGCTCGATATTTGAGGCCCAGTAGCACCAAGCTATCCTGAATTCTTGTATGTGTTAGTTTTATTATTTTACTGTCACGATCCGAAATTTTCCACCTTCGAACCGTGATGGCACCTAACATTTCACTTGCTAGGCAAGCCAACATTAGAATAATATTATCCTTTTTAAAATAATTTTTAAATATATTAATAACAAAGAAATAAATGCGGAAGTAAAATCTGAAATGTAGTGAATAATCCATAAAAACAACGGTGTCTAAATACCATCCCAGAATTGGTGTCACAAGTGCACGAGCTTATACAATAATACAAATAAAGGTCTGAATAAAATAAAGTTGTCTGGAAACAAACACACAGCTAAAGTAAATTAGACGGGGACTTCAGAACTGCGAACGCCATGCAGTTATACCTCAAGTCTCCTCTGAGTAGCTGAAATCCGAGCAAGTCTATGGTACGCCGCTAGGATCAACTTCGAAATCTGCACAAGAAGTGCAAAGTGTAGTATTAGTACAACCGACCCCATATACTGGTAAGTGCTGAGCCTAACCTCGACGAAGTAGTGACGAGGCTATGGCGGTTCACTTACATTAACATGTACGCAATATTAATAACAACAATAAATAATAGAAATAAATCAGGTAACTCATTTATAATAATTGAAGCTAACTCAGCAGTCATAATCCATTATTATTTCAACTAATTCTGTTGCAGCGTACAACCCGCTCTCACAATATATTCACATTCAATTCTGTTGCAGCGTGCAACCCGCTCTCTCAATATATTCTTTTTAATCAAGTCTGTCATATATTTATTTCAATCAAGTATATATATAGACTTTTAAATAAGTCTGTTGCGGCGTACAATCCGATTCCCCAATATTGACTTTTAAATAAGTCTATTGCGGCGTGCAATCCGATCCCCCAATATTGACTTTTAAATAAGTTTATTGCGGCGTGCAATCCGATCCCCCAATATAGATATATTTACTTACATTTTTCGTTGCAGCGTGCAACTCGTTCCCCCGATATATATAACTTTAAACAACTCATAATGTAAATAAAAATTACTCCAAAAACTACCACGTCCAATGAGAAACTATTAAGTATCAAGGCACACAATAATTATAATTTATTTATGAACAAACAATGGCAATAACAATTTATTTTAGAAATCAGGGAGAAAATAGACAATTTAATATTTAATATACTAAATGTCAAGTAGCAATTAGTGCACATAATTCAAATAAGCATGTAGCAATTATTACAGGAATTTAAGAATTAATATTTGGCAAAGAATAGGAGAGAAACAATTATTATAACAATTAATACATGTATTAAAATAAATTTAGGATTTTCAAATAATTATGCAAAAAATTAATTTGATGACATATATGCACTCATCACCTCGCCTATACATCGTTCATATGCATTTCACATAATAAATAATTTAAGGGTTCTATTCCCTCAAGTCAAGGTTAACTACGACACTTACCTCGCTTTGCAAATTTCAATCAATTACTCAACCACAACTTTTCCTTTTAAATTTGTCTCCAAAAGTTTCAAATCTATTCACAAACAATTCAATATATTCAATACGAATAATAAGAATTAATTTCATATGAATTTACTAATTTTTCGGATAAAAATTCGAAATTCATTAAAATATTCGATAGTGGGACCCACATCTTAAATTTCAGAAAAACTTGCGAAATTCGAACACCCGTTCCGCTACGAGTTCAACCATATAAAAATTATCCAATTCCGATATCAAATGGACCTTCAAATCTTAAATTTTCGTTTTTGGAAGAATTTATAAAAATCTGATTTTTCTTCCATAAATTTAGGGATTCATGATATAAATGAGTATGAAATCACGAAATATAATCAATATAGGATAAGGAACACTTACCCCAATATTTTCCCGTAAAAATCGCCCAAAAATCGCCTTACCCGAGCTCAAAAATGGAAAAGAGTTGAAAATTGGTCGAAACCCTATTTCCAGAACTTAAGTTATGTTTCTGGGATTTTTACCCTTCGCGAACGCGGTCAGTGCCTCGCGTTCGCGAAGCACAAATTTGTGCTGTCCAATTTTTACTCTTCGCGAACGCGAGGGCTACTTCGCGAACGTGAAGCTTGCCTGGCTTGGCCTTCGCGAACGCGAGATGCCCTTCGCGTGAGGTAATTGTCCTGGCCAGCTCCTTTCCCTTCGCGAACGCGAGGATTCGATCGCGAACACGAAGCTTCGCACCTCAAGCCTTCGCGAACGCGTTCTCTCTGTCGCGAACGCTAAGGACAAAATGTGCCAGCCCCAATTTGCTCTTCGCGAACGCGATATTCCCCTCGCGAACGCGAAGAAGGAAACCAGAAGCAGGCGTCTGCAGTTTCCTCAAGTCCAAAAATGATCCGTTAACCACCCGAAACCAACCTGAGCCCTCGGGGCTCCAAACCAAACATGCACCCAAATCCTAAAATATCATACGAACTTGCTCACGCGATCAAATCGCCAAAATAACATCAAGAACTACGAATCGGACACCAAATCAAAGGAAATTTCTAAGAAAACTTTAAAACTTATATTTTTACCACCGGACGTCCGAATCACGTCAAATCAATTCTGATTCTTACCAAATTCGGCAGACAAGTCATAAATATTATAGTGGACCTACACAGGGCTCCGTAACTAAAATACGGACCCGAGGTCAATAAATCCAACACCAGTAATTTCTTAAAAATTATTAAGCTTTCAAGCTTTTAATTTTTCATCAAAATTCCATATCTCAGGCTAGGGACCTCAGAATTCGATTCCGGACATACGTCCAAGTCCCAAATCACGATACGGACCTACCGAAATTGTCAAAATACTGATCTGAGTCCGTTTTCTCAAAATATTGACCAAAGTCAACTTAGTTGAGTTTTAAAGCTCTATTTCACATTTTAATCCATTTTTCATATAAAAACTTTCCGAAAAATTGTACGGACTGCGCACGCAAGTCGAGAAATGATAAATGGTACTTTTCGAGGTCTTAGAACACATAATTACTTATTAAATTTAAAGATGACATTTTGGGTCATCACATTTACATGTTAGTTTCATAATTTTATATGTTTGTTTTGTAAATTAAATAATTAATTTTTATAATTATACAATATTTATTTGGATAGAGAATTCATATATGGGTTCCAAACTCGATATTTGAGGCCCAGTATTATCAAGTTATCTTGAATTCTTGTATGTGTTAGTATTATTATTTTACATGTTAGTTTCATAATTTTATATGTTTTTTTTGTAAATTAAATAATTAATTTTTATAATTATACAATATTTATTTGGACAGAGTATTCACATATGGGTTTCAGGCTTGATATATGAGGCCCAGTAGCACCAAACTATCCTGAATTCCTGTATGTGTTAGTTTTATTATTTTACATATTAGTTTCATAATTTTATATATTTATTTTATAAATTAAATAATTATTTTTTTTATAATTATACAATATTTAATTGGATAGATTATTCACTTATGGGTTCCAGACTCGATATTTGAGGCCCAGTAGTACCAAGCTATCCTTAATTCTTATGTGTGTCAATTTTATTATTTTACATGTTAGTTTCATAATTTTATATGTTTGTTTGTAAATTAAATAATTAATTTTTGTATATTGGATAGAGTTTGTGTTTGATCTATCAGTATAAGATATACTTAAACAATATGGATACTACGTTAAAAGGCTTTACATTTTACTAAGCTAAAAGGGCACTATATTACTAGTCTTTAAACAAGTAAATAATCTAAACTAGATAAAATCAACAAATATATTTTAATCACAAAACATCCACGAAAATACATATAAAACAGTAAAAGTAATTTATTAACATTTTTATTAACAAATAATAATGATTTCTCAATTTTTACATATTTTTTTAAACACTAATATCTTAGTCCGGATAAAAATAACATACTGGTTTAAACGCAAAAAAAAAATTACAAAACAACATGGAACACATTCAAAATACCTAATATGCATTATTTATATGAGTTTCGACATAAACTAAATCGGAATACCTCGATTTATGTTTTTCGAAAAGTTGAAGAATTGAATATTTGAGTCCGAAACAAGCAAACCACAACAATAGGAATGGATGGATAGGATGTGAGACCAACAATCTTGTCTTTTTATGAAACGGGTGGGGTCCACTCGAATTTTTTATCGATAAAATGAGGGGGGGGGGGGGAGGGCGCTGAAGATTTTTTAAAAAATGGGGGTTCTGGGCTCCTGGTTTTAATCGTGGGAAAGAAAGGAAGGGGACTGTTTTTATCTATATATAGTGCGGTATATAATAGCGCTATACATATAACGCTTTTATATACCGCGCTATGCATAGCTGTCTTATCAGTCCAGGCATAACGCGGTTTATAAAAGCGTAATATATGTATAACGCTCTTTTAAAGAGCGCTATATCTTAACGTCCAAAACGTCCGTTAATGAATAACGCTCTTTAAAAGGACGTTATACATAGATAAATCACTTTTTTTTAATACTTATTTTCGTACTACATGTCAAAAAGAACCACAAATGAGTTCCG
The DNA here is from genome assembly GCF_000715075.1 of Nicotiana tabacum. NCBI lineage: Eukaryota > Viridiplantae > Streptophyta > Magnoliopsida > Solanales > Solanaceae > Nicotiana > Nicotiana tabacum. Next base: position 29,769,230 of record NC_134088.1, on the reverse strand, counting down.
GATTCACAAAACAACTCAGTGGAATTTAGTATGCACTTTTTCCACATACCCCTCCCCCACTAGCCCCCACCACCCCTATACCCCTTGTAGCCACCTCACAAGTCTTTAATTCCCTTTATAATCTCCAACACCTCTTCTTCAAAGTTCCTCTCTCTCTCTCTTCACCTCTCTACAAATATTTGAAAGAGAAAAAAAAGAGCAAAAGCTTCATTCCTAATCAATGGCTTCCGCCATTAAGAAAGGGAACATGATTACTCAAATCGTAAGGCTAAAACAAGTCGTCAAACGTTGGAAAAACAAGTCCCTTAAGCGCCGCGGTGTCCTCTCGTACTCCTCATCCGATTCAGACGAACCGGCATTATCCGGTTCGGACCGTCGTACGCCGTCAGGATCATTGGCGGTTTACGTGGGGCCAGAACGCCTCCGGTTCGTGATTCCGACCCGGTTCTTGAACCTCCCCGTGTTCATCTCGCTGCTCGACAAGGCAGAGGAGGAATTTGGGTACCAGAGTACGGGTGGGTTAGTTTTGCCTTGTGAAGTCGACTACTTTTCGGAGATTTTAAGGTTACTGGACCGGGGTGAGGAGCGGTTCGGTCATTTGGATTTGGATGAGCTTGTTAAACTGATTTCTGAAGTGGGGTTTGAATCTTTAGATCAGTCTTGCAAAGAAGCTGCTTCCCATGGTTTTGCTCCTCTTCTGCAGAATGCTAGGGTTTAAACGGCTTTTTATTTATTCTAACAAATGCCCAGGGCCGGGTTCGGTTTTTTCTTCTTCTTTTTTAATTACTGTAAATGGTGGTGGATTGGTAAATGGGGTCCACAGCTATCTGACCTAGGCAGTTTTCATTTTTGTTTATTTTATTTTTCTTATTTTTCAACCATCCTTGAACCCAGAATTTAATATCTGAAGCTTTGCTGGGTTCCAATGAGATGTGGGTGAATTTTTTTTTTAGGTTAGTTAGTGCTATTTTCCCCAAACAATTAATATTTGTTTTGGTGGTGGTGACAGAGAGGCAGATGAGTGTTATTGTATTATTATCATTATTATGACGATGATGAAAAAAAAATAGTTTGAGTTAATGAAATATTCATATTGACTTTAGTATTTGAAAAATCTTGGTGTTGTTCCTAATCTCTTGGTTGGATCTTATTTTTCCGTTGGGATTCTCTGTATTTTCCTTGTTGGATTTTTATGATTGGTATTCTGATACTAATATTGTCTCCTTTTGTCTTTTTATTTTCTTGAGTTCATGGTTTTTCGGAAACAACCTCTCTACTCATTCGGGTAGGGGTAAGGTATGCGTACACAGTACCCTTCCAGACCCCCCAGATCCTTTTTATTTTCTTGAGTTCATGGTTTTTCGGAAACAACCTCTCTACTCATTCGGGTAGGGGTAAGGTATGCGTACACAGTACCCTTCCAGACCCCCCAGATCCCATTAATAAAATTTTACTGGGTTGTTTGGTCGTTAGTTGTTGGATTCCATTAGAATCCAGATTTCAAGTGACTTTGAGATTCTAAGTATCTGAATGGTTTTAATCAAATGGTTATGGTAATATCCATTATGCTAATATCAATTTAAGTCTTATGCAATTAATTAAAACATTTAATTATTTAAAATATTCAGAAGCAATTGATGTCATACAAAATAATTGCAATCACTTTTAAAATTGATGTCATGTTTTTTTTTTTTCCTATTTATTCTTTTCTTATGGAGGTTTCTAATATTACATAACAAAGAGAGGATTTAATTTTGTTAATTCATTACAAATTTTGTTTTAATAATGACTCTTTCATAACAAGGGAGATTTGTGAAAATAATATTAAAAATATTTATTAGAATATATTTTTTGTTTAAATTTTAAGTGAGTATGTAGAAGATCGTTCCCTCTAAATAAGCCTCCTGCACCAATTTGTTTTTCTTGTTTTAGGAGAAAAGAAAGCAACAGTCTGACCTCCAAAGGACTTATACTTTGATACATCTTTGATAAAGATATAACACAATGAATGAGATAAAATGTGTCATTTTCTTCTTATCCTATATTATCCTGACGTTTTGATAATGTCTGCAAGTCCAATACAAGTTTAAAGTTATCCAACTTTATTTAAAATCAAACTCCACAAATTACAACCACCTTTTATTTCATCTTAGCAAAGATACTTCTATTTTTATATGATACTTTTTATATAGTTTTATTTATTTGAATTTATTTTAAAATAATTGAAATTTTTAATTTGCTTCTCGTAAATTCCAACTGCCATTTCTTGAGATTTGAGTATAGTCAGAAAATACTTTCTTGCGTCCGATGTTCACCAAATGTATCATCTTGGTACTAACATTAGGTGAAGGTAAGTATTGGCATTGATTTGAGAGGGTGAAAATTTATAAAATATTATAAGCCTTTTATATATGCTCAAAGTTTATGCCTTATACAACCTGTACTCCTTTCAAGTACTATGAAAGTATCACCAGATTTTATGAATCAAAAGTTTGGCAAAGATTCCCAAATAGAAGTAGACAATGTTAACAGGTGATGCCAAAATGCACTTGCAATTCAAAAATGCAAAAAAGAGAATACTCAGTATAGTAATGAAGTTGTTTTTTTCTAACTAAACAATTGTCCACATGCTGTACTTGTATTTTTTCAGTTAAAATTTCCCCAACTGGCTCAAGTGTTTCATGAGATTCCCTTATATTTATCTGGACCTTAATTATTTCTTTGCTTTGTCATATCATCAACTTAACAGATTGTACTATCCTTACTGATTTTCAACTGTAGATTCACATTGAACTTGTCCTTTGCTTTTATTTATTTATTTATTTATTTATTTATTTATTTATATTATATGTCTATATTGGATTCAACTAAATTCAAATTTATACCAAAAAATCTCACAGTAGAGGTGAAGCATCCGCAAAAAAAGGGGATTTCATACCCAAAATTTGATCCAAGATTTTTTAATAAAGATGAAAAATTACTTATCAATTCACCTACTGTTTATAATTGTCTTTTGCTTTATTTCAACCTACTGTTTTGTGGGTTCCCAGCTGCTAATAATTCGTACAAACTTTCTTATTGATTACGTTTGGGTGTTTTATCCGGAGTATTTAATTAGACAACATAATGTTACAAGATTCCATAAGAGCTGTCAAATCGAAATGATTTTAACAACCTCGCTTGGCATTTTGTTTCAACTTCAATAGTTTAGTTTGGCTTAACATGAAAACTAATTAAGAGATACTCATATCAAAATTTTAAAAAATTCAATATTAGTTGAAAGACTATGTGTCGTCGTGAAATGCTTATTTCATGTCACACCCTCAAATTGGGATGGGACGTAATTGACATCCAAACTGTAGTTATTTGAGGGAATCTGTACTAGCTAATCGAAAGTCTCAACTGAAATCAACATATTAATAAAGGTAAATCAAGTCTTCAATTTTTAAGGTACGAAAACTGAATTATGAGTTAAATATCAAAACGTTTCATAAGCTAAACTCGCAATCAAGTCATGAGTCCCTAACGATTGAAAACTAATTCTAGAGTTTTCGAGACATTCTCCTGGACAAATCGACTATATGAGGTAAAATTGGTTAACGACAGTTGGACAAATGATGGGATGATACATGGAACTGAAGATAAGTAAGATGCGAGTCAGCAAATAGTGGCACCGGATACAAGCATATGACCGTTGCTGGGTGATTTTCGAAGGCATGGAAACCGATGACAAAGACTTCAAAGAAAGACATCGGTTAGAAAAGACAACATTCAATGAGCAGCTGTTACAAGGAATCTCTATATTAAAGACCAACCGCTATACAAACATCAATAGGGGTTTTATTCTCATTCAAGAAGAGCTTGATTTGGGGATCTTGTGTCCCTGAATAGAGTTATAAATAAGAAAGTTTCTGTACACAAAAGAAGATCAGCTCTTATTCTATCAAATTGCTCTTTTGCCTTATTCTTAATATAGTTCTTGTTATTGCTATTGGAGAAGCTAAATTCATAGCTATACTTCTATTTCCTTTAAGTTATTTCATTATCTTGATTTTATTCTTATCTATTTCATATTTCTGGATCAAATTAATTCACGTGTCTATAAATCACGTTAGAAATTCAACTGTACCGTTTTACAGGTAAATAGTTTGGCGCCCACCGTGAGGCATAGACAATTGTGTAATTGGTTTGATCCATTCATCTGTTACTAACAAATTTTGATTTCTTTCGTAGCAAAAAAAAAATAGATATGGCCGCTAACGATATCAACAATTCCTATAATGTTGGAGCACACAAAGAACGTGACGATTCGTTCCAACGTGATGATTCAACTAGCGAAACCCACAATAAAAGAGATAAAGCAAATCTAGTCCGCGAAGGTCAAAATCCTCGGCATGTGAGGAGTCCAACTCCTGATGATGCGGATGACGAACACGTTAAAACGGTAAAAAGTTTGAGAGAGCAACAAAGGGAAATTATACCTGTCAAGACAAGACCAGGTGATGACAGAATTGAAGAAGGCATTATCGGTTGCTTCAAATAATTCTAATGGAGGAGCACATATCCATCCCAGCGTCTATGCAAATCAAACAGTTCAAAGAACCGGTAACGAGGCTCCAAGAGAGGAGTTAGGTTTTAACGAGGCAGGAGGTACAGGTAGTGGATATGGGAATGACAACAACGCAAATGACCCTTTCAAAATCGAGCTCATGAGATTCATGAGGGAAATGAATGAATGAATAGACCTAAATGCTAAAGAATTCTATGCTCGGATGGATCAGATGCGGGAGCGCTGCCAGTGCTAAAGGGACCAAATTCCAAGAAGTATACGCAATTCCCATTCAAACCAAGTGCGGCCCAAGAGTTGATTTTGAAAAGGTTTAAGATGCCGAATATTACGAAGTATGACGAGACTTCGGATCCAAAGGAACATAGCACGAACTACACTACGACTGTAAAGGAAAATTACTTGGCCCAGCACGAGATCAAATCTGTTTTGTTGAAGAAATTTGGCGAGACCCTCACGAAGGGTTCTTTAACTTGGTATTCTCTTTTACCTGAGCATTCCATTGATTCTCTTAAAATACTTGCAGATTCTTTTATTAAAGCTCATGCTGGAGCAAGAAAGATCCAAGAAAGAAAGGCGGATATATTCAGAATAGCCCAAGGAGAATTTGAACTATTGCGAGAGTTCGTAATCCGATTTAAAAGAAAATGATGTTGTTGCCGGCAGTACCGGAGGAGTGGGCAGCAAAAGCATTTACAAAAGGTCTCAACCCATTGAGCTGTCTCAACCCGTTGAGATCCGATGCCTCTAGAAATATGAAGAAAAACTTGTTAGAATTTCAGGCAACCACATGGGCAGATGTCCACAATCACTTTGAGTCAAAGATTAGAATAGAAGATGATCAACTGGGCTCCTCGGTGTCTTCCAAAGGACACAATCGAGATCGGAATCAGGAAAGGTTTAAAGTTGATGTTGATGCAAATAAGAGATCTTCCAGAGGTCATTTTAAATTTTACGAAAGGGCCAATGGTTTTCAGTCACCGGATAGGTTTGCTTCTGATAGAAGAATGGATCATGGTCGGAGTAGCAGAATTTTGCAGGAGAAAGAAGCATAGGGGTCCCGAGATTCAACGTATCCCCGGTTATCTGACTACAACTTTAACATCAGCTTCGTAGAACTGGTGTCGATTATGAGGAACATAAATGAGGCTAGGTTCCCTAAATCAATTCGGCCGGATCCTAGACAAAGGGATCCTAATCTATGGTGTGAGTTCCATGGAACACATGATCACAAGACTAGAGACTGTCGACAACTTCATGAAGAGGTAGCAACATTGTTGAAGAATGCTCACCTCATGGAATTTTTAAGTGATCGGGCCAAGAATAACTATGGGAAAAATTGAGATGTTGCATAACTATCAAAACCAGCTACGGGTTCACCTCACATGACGATAAACATGATCTTTGATGGAGACAAAGTAAATGGGGTGACATTTTCGGCAGCAAAGAACACAAAGATATAGGTAACTCATGGCAAGGGGATCCGAGAAGTTTTAGAAGATGACATCACCTTTACAGAAGAGGATGCTAATGGACTTCTCCTATCGCACAACGATGCCCTAGTAATTTATCTTACGATTTTAGATTTCAAAATTAAACGTGTATTGGTTGATCCAGGAAGTTCAGCCAACATCATACAATGGAGAGTTTTGGAGCAAGCAAAGTTAACCAGAAACATAGTTCCGGCAACAAAAATTTTAGCTGGGTTCAACTTAACAAGTGTTACGACCCGAGGGGAGATATTGCTGCCCACACATGCCGAAGGTGTAATGAAAACCATTCTATTTGAAGTGGTAGATGGTGAAATTGGGGTAAAATGTGATCCTTGAAAGGACTTGGATACATGAAATAAAGGATGTACCTTCAACATATCATCAACTGTTGAAATTTCCCACGCCGGAAGGGATCAACAGATCAGAGGAGATCAACTAGCTGCAAAAGAGATGAACGCATTTACCTTGTCCAATAGCACGGGCAAAGAGATAAGCAAATAGCAACTATAGGAGCCGGTGCCCTCGTCCACACCAGGTAAAGATGATGAAGAAGAGGATTCATCAGATTCTTATCAGGTACCGAGGTCTTTTCAGGTATCGGAGAAAACAGATGCGACCAAATCTACCACTGAAGAACTTGAATAAGTGTCCTTGTTTGAGGAGTTCTTAGTAAGAAAATTTCACTTAGGAGCGAGGTTGAGTCTCGAACTCAAGTTAAAAATTATTGATTTTCTAAAAGCTATGACAAGTATTCTATTAGAAGTAGCTGTCCACAAGCTGAGTTTGGATCCTAACTTCCCTCAAGTAAGGCAAAAGAAACGACCAATTGTAGAGGTCAGAAATAGGTTTGTCAAGGAAGAGGTAACCTAGTTACTAAATATAGGTTCAATTCGAGAGGTAAATTACCCCGATAGGATAGCTAACATAGTGATAGTACCTAAAACGAATAATAAATTTAGGATGTGTGCAGATTATAAAGATTTAAACAAGGCATGCCCCAATGACTCTTTTCCGTTACCAAACATTAATCAAATGATTGATGCTACGGCCGGGTATGAGTTAATTAGTTTTCTTGATGTATATTTCGGGTATAATCAAATTAAGATTCACCCGAAAGATCATGAAAAAACCTCATTTACCACAATATTTGGTACATATTGCTACAATGTGATGCCTTTCAGGCTTAAGAATACCGGAGCCACTTACCAGAGGCTTGTTAATAAGATGTTTAAGCAACATATTGGTAAGACAATGGAGGTTTGACATGTTGGTTAAGTCACTTAATGCAGGAGATCATTTGATTCATCTCTAAGAAACATTTGACATTCTGAGAAAATACAACATGAAGCTCAACCCAGAGAAATACGCCTTCGGAGTTGGTTCCGGTAAGTTCCTGGGATTTTTGGTCTCTTAGAGAGGAATCTAAGTAAACCTCGATAAGATCAAAGACATCGAGGATATCCCGGACCAATTAACAAGTGTGAAGAAAGTACAGAGGTTGACTGGCAGGCTGGCAGGCCTAAGCAGGTTTATCTCAAGGTCTTCGGTGAAATGCCATCATTTCTTTTAACTTTTGAAAAAGAAGAATGATTTTGTGTGGACTCCAAAATGCCAACAAACATTGAATAAACTGAAAAGGTACCTGTCTATCCCTCTTTTGTTTTCAAAATGAAGGAAGGAGAATAATTATTGATCTATTTGGCGGTTTTAGAAATAGCGGTAAGTGTTGTTCTGGTCCAAGAGTAGGAAGGTACACTATTTCCTGTTTATTATTTTAGTAAAGTTTTATCGAGAGTGGAGACACATTATCCGCACCTTGAAAAATTGGCCCTAGCTCTCGTAGTCGCCTCTCGAAAGCTTAGGCCATATTTTCAATGTCATCCTATAGCCGTTGTGACAACTTTTCTCTTGAGGAATGTCCTTCATAATACTGAATTATCGAGTCGATTGGCTAAATAGGCAGTCAGAGTTAGTGAATTCGATATTGAATACAAACCCAGGACTGCGATCAAGCCACAAGATTTGGCCGACTTTATGGCTGAATTCAGTCTGGGACTGATGCCTTTAGCTGCTAAAGAAGCGGTGCTGGTATCGGTAACTTTATCAGGTGTTTGGACCTTGTTTATGGATGGAACTTCCATCGTAAAAGGTTCTGGTCTTGGTATAGTATTAATCAGCCCTTCGGGAGAAACCCTAAAATATGTCATTAGAACTGTGCTATTAACTAACAATGAAGCAGAGTACGAGGATTTGGTTACAGGACTTGAATTAGCTCGGGGACTAGGATCTGAGGTGATCAAAATAAGGTGCGACTCCCAACTGGTAGTGAACCAGGTGTACGGAATGTTCTACACCAAGGAGGAACACATGCAGCAATACTTGAGTAAGGTTCAAGTATTGCTTTCCCGGTTCATGAAATGGTCGATTATACACATTCCAAGGGAAGAAAACATGGAAACAGATGCATTGGCCAATTTGGGATCATCCACAAAAATGAAAGGAACCAATTCTGGTGCTGTCGTTCAATTGCTGCATCCGATTTTGGATGTGGACGGATATTCTGAAGTAAACTAAACCAACCTATTTTGGGATTTGAGAAATAAGTTTATAGAGTATTTAAGACATAGAAAATTACCTGAAGATCTAAAAGCATCTTGGTCACTACGAACTAAAGTAGCTCGTTATTGTCTTGTTGACGGTCAACTGTACAGGAGATCATTTCAAGGTCCATTGGCTCTGTAATGACCCGACTAGTCGTTTTGAGTTTAATATTCCGTTTGGTAGTTTAAGGTCTTGAGAATCTTTATATTATTTATTATGACTTGTGTGTATGGTCGGTTTTGATTTTTGAGCGATTCGGGATTTATTTGAAAGAATGAATCTTGTTTGAGAAGCTTAAGTGGTAAGAGTTTACTGGAGTTTGACTTTTATGTATACGACTCTGGAATGGTGTTTTGATAATTCTAATAGATTTGTATGGTAATTTTGGACTTAGGCGTAGGTCCGGATTTGGATTTGGAGGTCTGTAGGTTGATTTGATGCTTTTTGGCGAAAGCTGAAATGTTAAAGGTTTGGAAGGTTGAGAGATTTAACCGGGAGTTGACTTTGTTGATATCGAGATCAAATTGTTGTTCTGGGTGTTGGTATAGCTCTGTTGTGTCATTTGGGACTTACATGAAAAATTTGAGCTCATTACGAGTTGATTTGATATAATTCGACGCGAGTTGTAGAAGTTGAAAGTTCATTAGGCTTGAATTGAGATGTGATTCATAGTTTTGATGTTGTTTGATGTGATTTGAGGCCTCAGGTAGGTCCGAATTATGTTTTTGGATTGGTTGGTGTATTTGGACGGGGTCCTGGGAGCCTCGGGTGTGTTTCGGATGAGTCTTAGATCATTTCCACGTTTTTGGGCAGGCCTAGTTATGATGTTTCGCATTTGCGCAAGTGGGAGCGCATGTGTGAGATTTGTGTCACTTCTACGATATTTGGAATGTTTAGGTGTTCCGCTTCTGCTGGTGATGACAGTAGGTGCAGTACGCATCTGTGGAAAGAAGATCGCAGATGCGGGATTAGGGCTCTAGGAGGTCGTTCGCTTTTGCGGACATGTTCGCGCTTCCGCGGGGGCACATATGTGATAGTCCTTCCGCATGTGCGGTTTCTGGTCTGGTAAATTGAGCCGCAGATGCAGGAATTTTGCTCGCAAAATCTAGAGCGCAGATGCGCTGTTTTTTCCGCAAATGCAAAAATCCCTGAGCAGATTTATGTATATCGAGGGTTTAGTTATTTTATCATATTTTGAGTTAGAGAGCTCGGTTTTGGGTGATTTGGAGGGAAGTTTCACGATTTAGATTGGGGTAAGTATTTTTTGACCCGGATTTGGTTATATTTTATGATTCCGTTCTTATTTTTATCATTTAATTGATGATTTGAATTGGAAAAATTGAGGGTTTTAGTAAAAACCTTTCTAAAACATAACATGATGATTTGAAGACCGATTTGAGGTCGGAATTAGAAGATTTTGGTATGGTTGGACTCGTATCAGAATGGGTATTCGAATTTTGTTAGTTTTTTTTTGGGTTCCGAGATACGGGTCTAGGGTTGACTTTTGGGTTTTCATTAAAAATCGAAACTTTATTATCTAGAGTTATTTCCTATAGCTTTTATTTATGATATTGTTATTTTGGCTAGATTCGAGCCGTTCGGAGGTTGTTTCACATGGGAATGGCTTTTTAGAGTATTGATTTTGCTTCTTTGAGGTAAGTTTCTTGCCTAACCTTGTGTGGGGGAACTACCCCTTAGGATTTGGACTGATTGTATTATTTGAATTATATGGAAGGCGTGTATGCGAGGTGACGAGTGTGTATATAGGTTTATGTATGGTATTTGACTGGTTAGACTCCTAGGCTTTTTTCATGCATTAATTAAAGTTGTCATATCATGTTATATCCTCCATGTTAAGTTTACTCATACATGATTTATTTGAAGTTGTTAGCACATGTTCTATCATTTAGTGTCAAGTTTACTCTTATATGTTTATCTGAAGTTGTTACCTCTTTTATTGTCTAATTATTCTTATTTGAAGTTGCTATTACATGATATCCCTTCGTTGTCGAGTTATTCTCATGTATTTAGACGTAGTTACTAATTCATGACATCTCTTTCATTATTAGCTTATGTTATACACTAGAATTTGAAGTTGTCATTTTATGGAAATACCTTCATTATTGAGTTCATTCTTAAGCAATTAATTGAAGTTGGAATTATTGAGGACCATTAACTTGTTTTAGTTGAAGTTGTTTTTTAATGGAGTATCTTTCATCCGTTGAGTTATATTCCCGTTTCATTTTATTGCTATTGAGATTCTTGTACACATCATGGTTGAGCCGTGGGCTATGTATTGTGGTGATATTGGTATTGTTGTTTTGGAAAGATTGTGGCCTATGGGCACTTGTGGTACGAGTTGATTTATCATGTTGTTGTGATGTTAACACATGTGGATTTGTTGTGTGGATTGATTATTGCTATGCGGAGCATAAGAGTGGCATCTCACTATTGTTGATTGTGCGGAGTGATACAAGTGGCTATTGATATGTTATCAGGATGGAGTGATACGGGTGGCAATTGTGCTATTGTCTGGGCGGAGTGATACAAGTGGATATTGTGTTAAATATCTGGGCAGAGCGATAAGGGTGGCTATTATGATATTGTCAATATGGAGAGATAAGGGTGACTATGTAAGGGATGATATGTGATGGCCTGGGGGCATGATGTTGATGATATTCATGTGATGGTGTGATTTTCCTTGTGTGTGTCATGCACCTTACGTGACTTGTTGTCTTGTTTCTAATGAGCTACTCGATGTCTTGATATCACTTGTTGACTTGGATTGTGATAGTACACTCGCACATACATACACCGTAGCATGTAATTTTCACCAGTTCAAGAGTATGAAACTTGGCATTCATTGATCATGCACATATATTCTTGTATATCTGCTTTCACTGTGATATTGATCCTGTGACCACTCCGAACTGGTTGTGATATAGAGCCTGTAACCACGCTGGGTGGATTGTGATATGGAACCTGTGACCACACCGAGCGGGTTGTGATAGTGAGCTTGTGACCATGCCGGGAGGATTGAGATATTATCACGTGAGGTGTCCGTGCGGTTGTGATTAAGTGGGCACGAGGTGCCACGAGGATATGATTTATGATTTGGGACTCGTGACTTGGGATTATGAGATGAGGTATCTCGGAGTAATTATGTTGTGAAACTTGTGGTAGAACGGCTTGATTATTCGGTTGTAATTTGCTTTTCCTTAATTGGTTTCACTAGTACTTTAACCATGTCTTGACTACCTTACTGTTTTACCATATGTTTATTCCTTCTTGCCATTTACTGTTTCTTGCTTCCATTATTAGCTTTATACTGATATTCTGCACAAGTTATTATGTCTATTAGATGTCTTGACTTGTATTTCGTCACTACTCTACCGAGGTTAGTCTTGATACTTACTGGTTACCGACTGTGGTGTACTCATACTATACTTCTGCACATTTTTGTGTAGATCCAGGTGTCAGAGGCTGTGGACCCTGGCTTTTTTAGCTTCTTTGATCATGAGGATTCAAGGTAGAGCTGCTCGATCACCGCAGTCCCTTGGAGTCCTTTTCCTTTGAATTGTACTGTTAATTCGCTATCCGAACAGTATTGCATTTTATTTTGCGATATTTCTATATATTCAGCTAGAGTTCATGACTCTGTACTATATAGTCTTGGGAGGATTGTTGTGATTAATGCCGTGTAGGTTTGTATTACGTTTGTTTCAGTATTTATATTAAACTTTGCATTAACAATATCACGTTATTCGGTTTAACTGTTGTAAGTAATCGTCTTACCTAGTCTTAGAGACTAGGTGCCATCACGAAGCCTAAGGCGAGATTTTGGGTCGTGACAGGCTCGGTGTTTAGAGACATCGGAGGCTGATTACGTGATGAGGGAAGTTCATAAAGGAGTATGATGGAACCACTCGGGTGCAGACTCGTTCGTTTTCAAACTAATAAGGCCTGACTACTATTGGACCCAGATGGATCAAGACACAAAGATATTTTTACAAATATGTAATAAATGCCAGCGTCATGCACAGTTAGTGCATCAACCGGAGAAACTTTTGCATTCAGTGATCTCACTATGGCCATTTATGAAATAGGGAATGCACATAGTTGGTCCCTTACCACAAGGACCCGGGCAAGTAAGATTTCTCTTGGTTTTAACCGACTATTTCACTAAATAGGATGAAGCAGGTTCCTACAAAAAGATAGGAGAACAAGAAATGATGGATTTCATATGCGATCACATCATATGTCGGTTTGGAATACCAAAAGAAATCGCTTGTGATAATGGGCCGCAATTTATCGGTTCTAAAGTTACAAAAGATTTGGAAGGGTTGAAGATCAAATGAATTACATCTTCTCCGTACCATCCAAGCACTAACGGACAAGCGGAGTCAACGAACAAGATAATAATTCAAAACCTTAAAAATAAGTTAGAAGATAAAAAAGGCAAATGGCCAGATGAGCTACCGGGTATGTTATGTGCATATCGAACAATGGTAAAATCGAGCACGAGTGAAACACCATTTTTACTTGTCTACGGTGTGGAAGCTTTGATCCTGGTAGAGATTGGGGAACTGACCCTAAGGTATTCTCAAGCAAACAGGAGGCAAATAATAAAGTATTGCTGTTTAAACTGGATTTGCTTGAAAACATCGGAATCTGGCGTATGTGAGAATGGTGGCACAAAAGCAAAGAATGGAAAGGTATTACAACAACGGAGAAAATCTTTGATATTTCAAAGTGGGGGACTTGGTTTTAAGAAAGGTAACTCAAAGTACTGGGAGGTTAATGCCGGGAAGCTAGGACCAACGTGGGAAGGACCTTACCGGAATTCACCTATAACCGGTAAAGGTTCATATCAATTGAAAAATCAAGATGGAGTTAAATTGCCAAGCAACTAGAACATGACACACGTCAAAAGGTATTACTGCTGAAGATCCTTGCTGATACTGAAAGTATATGTTGCACGCTTTTTTTGTTCGTCCAGTTTTTGTCCCAATTGGGTTTTTCTGGCAAGGTTTTTAATGAGGCATCAATGAAAAGCATACTATGAAGAAAGAGTCATCGGCGATGTCATAATCTCCAGTGTTTGAATTCTCATACTTAGCATACGAACAGTGGGGAGGGGGGACCATTACATACTAAGGCACTAAAAGTGTTACGAAGACCGGGGACTGCTAGAACCGGAATCTATGTCTTATTAGAACCAGAGACTGCATGATCAACCACATAAAAATAAGTTTTATAAGAAAATGAATGTTTATGTAAATTTACTTTTAAAGATAGAAGGAATAAATCAAGGTCCTTTTGTATTTATTTTATGAATGATAAGTTAATTTATTTTTTCGCTTGAAAGTTATTTAAAACTTCAAATGCTTGTGCCGGAATGAACAAAAGACGTCTTTTTCAAGAGAACCATAAACATAAGGGCCCTCTCTTATGAAACCTCCATAGTTAAAGGGTGAATTCCGGAAATATGAATACCCGGGATCAAAAGTTATCAGATATAAAAAAAATTTTCGATCTTTATCAATTAAATATAAGAGAATTTTTCTTACAGAATATTTAAACAAAAAATATCTTTCATTACTTAAAATGCCAAATTCAATAAAGAAGTTTTGGCATAGTTACAAAGGAAAAAAAATATACATCAGTTATTTTTGCTACCAGAGCCCGAAGGAAGAGAAGAATCTTCGTTTTTCTTTTCAGGAGAAGGTTGTTCCGCTTCCGGTTCGATGCCTTCATCCGTATTTTTTTCTTCTTCGGATTCCTCTTCGGTTCCCAAATAGTCGGAGTTATTATTCGAAGAGTCAGAAGCAGTGGGTCAAGCAGAGAGGTTCTCGAGATCAGTTGTCTCCAATTCATGAGCTTTGGCAATGCAATCATCAATGTTTGCAATGACTTCTTTGGCCTCCTCCAAAGTATTCCTCTTCAAGTGATAAATGGCATAGGTTTTCCCGAGGAGGATAAAATCTTCCTAGTCTTGGAGTTTAGCTCGGAGATTCTCAATTTTTGTTTGGAGCTTATCATTTTTAGCTTTCACAACGTTGATCCTGGAATCAAGTTTAACATTGATTTTCGCATGAAGTTGGTTCTGCTCCATGACCTTTTTGAGCCTTTCTTCCATTTTTGGTCTTTTATCCTTGTCCACATTATCTTCTTCGATTTTCAAGCGTAAGTTTGATTCCAAGTTGTTGATTTGCTCCATAGAATCAGACTCACGCTCGGCTGCCGCAGTTACTAAATAGTGCAGATCAGCCCACTTGGCCTTTACCTCCTTAAGGTCTTCATGTAATTGGGGGGCTTTTTGTCTATAGGATATTCTATCTTGCTCGTATTACTGCAACCAAGCCTCAAGCTCGCCTATTTGGGCAACTTTTGCTTCCGAAAAAAGTAAGCACTCAACAAGCTGGTTCCGCTCGGCCAAAAATTGATTTCTTTCCATAGTAAGTTCCTGTTTATCCAAAACAACCTTTGCAGAGCCTCAAAAGAAATAAGGTTGGCTTAGAAAGGTTAAATTTAAGGTTATTGAGGCAAAGTATAATAAATAAAAAGAGGATAAAAGAAGGCTAGATTGATACCTGTACCGAACAGTGCATGTTGTTGTTTAACAAATACTCAACAGAAAGAGAGTCCATCTTTCTCCATTCTTTTTTCGTGGCCAGTGGATTCAAATAGTTTGAAAGCTCCACCATCTTGGAAAGTACGTGGCACTCATCTTTGAAAGCTCCATTAGGGTTTTTAGTCGGTGATGGGTAAGTGTTCCCCAAATTTCAACAGTCATATGATCGTGGGGAAGAATATCTTGTATCTGTTCGGATGGGTTCGGTGGAGAGGTAGCAGCGGGGGTAGAAGGAGATGCGGTTGTAGCTAGATCAGAAGTTGGTAGCATAGGAACGTTAGAGGTAGAACTCTTTTGACCAGAAGAGATAATGGGCATTCAAAAACAAGATGCAACATTTTTCTGCCATTTCCGTGAAGAGTCCTTGAACTTCTTCCTGTTGAGGAGTTTGAAGCTCACCCGACTGAGCATCTGGTTGAGTTGATGAAGATCTTTTTATTATTTGAAGGGAGTCGCTTCATCATCGATTCCTTCATCATCAAAGGCCATTGTGACTGTTCCGGTTGGTGGTTCTTTCAAATTCTTCTCCGGGTCCCAGTCGAGGTGGTACGTTTTTTCTTTTATTTTTTGTCTTTGGGCTGGAGACCTGGGAGGAGGAGTCTTCACCGGAAACAAGAGTGGCTTCCCGAGCTCTCTTCCGGTCGAGGACATTTTGCAATGTTCGTTGGGCTTCCTCTGGGTCGTGGAGAACCTCGGGGAGGGGAGGGGATGGAATATCCTTTCGAAAGACCTATGTATTGTGGAAAAGAGTCAGTAAATTGAGAAAAGTCATATTGAAATATTGAAAGAAGGAATGAAGAAATTTTAATTACGCTTTCCACCCAAGTCTGGGGGCCATTTCTTTCCAACTTCGAGAGTACGGTGTTAAAATGTCTACAATATTTTGTACCCACTGGGCCAGGTTCTTAACTTGCAGTGGTTCCCGGATGAGTAGATGGAATAAGGAAAATGCAAAGTTAACAAAGGAGGAAAATCTTTTTAAACATGGAAAGGAAAAGATATGTGAATACTTACAAAAAAGGTTCCAAGATTCAGGAATAACAGGTGTTGTTGTCAAGAGGATGTCCCTGGTAGCAATGATAACGATCCGTACCATCCATCCACAATCATTATCGTCATCAACGCAGGTACGGAGGGCATGGTGACCGCATTTACTGAGCTTTAACACACCCCCACGGAAGATCTTTGGAGAGTAGAGGTTGATCATGTGCGCGAGAGTTAGGGATTTATCGGTTTCGGAGCATAATAATTGGAAGCATGCCACCATACACTAAATTGATGGACCTACTTGAGTCAAGTATATTTGATATGGTAGAATTCTAAACTGGGTCAATTTCTTTGAAAAAATCCTAGAGTGAAATGAACCCTGGTTTGGAGAAGGTGACCCTTTCCACCTTATTAGGGGCGATGATTTCAATGTCTTTCCAATCGCAATCTTTCTTCACGACGGGAATGCTAGCAAGACGTATGGAAGAAGGGTATCTCAGAACAGGCAGTGTCTGTCACTTCTTGGGATTAATAGGTTCCTTTTGGACTTGATGATCTAATTGGGAGTCGAGTTAAAGAGGAATGATGGTATTAATTGTAGGAGGCTCGGATTCAACATTGATCTCCTTCGTTTTGTTTTTCTTAGGGCCTCCACCGAAGAGAAGATTAGAGTTTCCGATGACCGTGGTGTTAGAAGACATGTTGATAAGAAATTTGAGTAGTGAGATTGTACTGAGAAAGGTGAATTTTGTAGTAGGATTCTAAAAACAATTCAGAGAAGAAGAAGGATTTATAAAAGTGAAGGGTAAAAGTGATGAGTAGTGGAAAAGTTTATAAATGATAAAATTTGTGGTAATGATTACCTCGAAAACTAGCGAAAATATTTGCCGAATCACTGGATAACACGTGTTCGGGTCATTAAATGTGAGAAGACGTGCGTCCTTTTAAGTGTCAGAAACCGTTCAGAAACTTTTCTGCCAAGAAAAGAGGTCTTATCTACTTCCCGATGACACTAAGTTGCGTCACCGGAAAGTAGGGGGACTATCCGTACGGGGTAAAATTAGTTAGCGATAGTAATGACAGGGTGATACGTGGAACTGAAGACAGGTAAGATGTGAGTTAGAAAATAGTTGGCACCGGATACTGATGGTAGGCTAGAGATAGGAGTGTTAGGCTACTTTGAACCTATTATTTGCTACACTTTAATTATATTTGAGCTAAAATATGGACAATTTAAACTCATTATGTATTTTTTATTGTGTAAGTTGATATTCCGGGTTAAGACTAGTTTTTAGTGCTAAATTGAATAAAAAAAAAATTTTAAAGTCTGAGTAAAAGTTTGAGAGTTAAGCTAGGATCGAGTTCGAGGGCCGAGTACCGAGTACGTATTTGAATAGTGAAAGAAATAAAAAGAGAAGTAGAAGCGGAGGAACTAATGACATGAAAAGTTAGCAACACTTTGTGTCTGCCAACGTGCTAACAATGTGGCATTTCAAACATATATAACAAGCCACAATTGAGAAGTTCTGATATTCTCAAAAGTATACTTTGTTAGGCAGAAACGAAAACAGCTCTCTGATTTTGTCCATTGGCACGTCGTGCCGGCGGCGTGCCAATGCAATCTTTAGGTCTGTGCGTAGGAATGGCAATGAGGCGGGGCAGGTGCGAGGCGAGGCGGGTTTAAATATATGCATGGCGGGGCGGGATTTAACATATGTGAGGGCGGGACGGGGCGGGGCAGGGCAGATTGAAATAAAAAAAATTAAATCTTATGCGGGTGCAGGTGCGGGTTAGAGCTTAAATCTTTTATAAAATTACAACATTTCAGTGATGTCTTCGGTCTACTTTTGAGATATTAAGCTTCATTGTTCATGTCAAAGTATGTTTGTATGCATTAGAAAGGTTTTCTTCATATCATAATAAACAATCCTAAATTTATTAGCCTAATTCGTATTTTTTTAATAAGTAATTCATAACAAATAATTTACAAGGATTAACAGTGTCTTATTACATGGTGTACTAATCTATAATGGAGTACGGAAGCCGCACAAGTCTTTATGCATGCAAAACAGTTTCATGTTTACTTACTAAAGAATTTAATTTCTAGATATTCTTATTATTTTAGATTTTGTCTACTTTTAATCCTATGCAATATATTGGAGAAACTAAACAAACAGTTGCACCCAAACTTAAATTCTTAACTGACATGGAGAATTTTAGCCAAAAAAATTAAAAAAGAAACAAAACTAACAAAATAATAAAAATAAAAATAAAACCTGAAGCGGGGAGGGGCGGGTGGATGCGGGTGTGATTATGGTGCGGGTGGATGCGGGTGAAAGTGCTATGCGGGGCGGGGTGGGGTAGGTTGAAATTTTGCGGTTTTATGTAGAACCCGCACCACACCGCTTGCCATCCTTATCTGTGCGATCATATTTCAGTCCATTCAAGTTATTTCCGCTTAAGACTATTCCTACACGGTATAAATGTACGGTAAACACGTTTGGGGATTCGACCCGGGAGAATTTTAGAGAGATACCACGGTTTGAAGACAGAAGAATTCATCAATTCTCTTACCAACAATCGGTGGGAAAATGAGAGTTTGTATTGTAAAGATGTCTTTGATGTTTTCTATGTTCTTAAACTTATTTGTGATGACTTTTTCTCCATATCTATGGAGTAGTTCTTCCTTAGAGTTTCGACGGATATGGTGTTGTGTGTGTTGTTTGTAGATTTAACTCTAGTTTAATTGCATGAATTCATTTATGGTACTTTGAATTGATTGCGAATTTGTTCACCAGTTTATTTAATCAAAAGAGGAATATTTTGGTGATTAATTCTGTATTATTTAGTTTGGTTTAATTTAGTGATTCTTCTAAGTAATCGAGAGAGCTTCTTGAATTGTTGATTAAACCAAGTTAGGAGAATATTCGAGAGACATTTTCCTAAAGACTAGTCCATTAACGTGTTCTTGCATATCTTCACAGTGCTTCATATTAGTTTATTTTGCAGAGTTCAGATTTAATCAAGAGAGGGATCTTGGCCTTACATTTAAGCTAACTATCGAGTGAATTCGTGAAAATCATTAGAACACTAGAAGTGAATTTAAATAGAGTTAGATCCTGAAGAGTTATCCTATACCTATCTTGTTGATACCCTCATTTCTCATATTTTTTACAACCAGTTTTAGTTCAACTCTCATTCTCTGTGATCAGGTCTATTTATTAGTAATCTTAATTTAGTAGTTAATTTTAGTAGTAATCACTCCAAATCAAATGTTGATCATCCTGAATAGCAAATAAGTCAGAAATTACTCGAACATTATTTAAATCCAATCCATGTGGAGATAATATTTTACTATACTATCTTTGATTAGCGAGCATAAATTTTGTGTGGTATTTTTGCGCTCGTCAATTTTTTATGCCGTTGCCGGGGATTAGCAATCAATAGTGTTTAAAATAGTTTTTGGTGCTAATTAGGAATTAACTTTTGCTTTTTTTTTCTTTTTCCTTTCTCTTTTATTTATTTATTTATTTACTAGTTAACTTGTCTTCGAGATTTCTTTTGTAGTACCTGACAAGTGTCAAGGAGAAAACTTAAAAAAAATATTCTTTATATTGAACTCTAATTGCTGGAAATATTGAGCACAACCAGCCTAAGAAAATAATTGTTGAATTAGCAGCTGAACATTGTCACAAACATGCTATTTGTTTTAAGTATAATGGAAATTATCTATGGGTTTACTGTCAAGCAGGTAATTATTCTTCTCATAATTCATTTTTTGAAAAATCTCACTCTGTTTCTAGTCTTTACATGTATGAGGTTTCATATGGCTGTAATTTTAACTATGGATGGAACAAATACTCTGAATACAACTGGAATGAAAGCGAAGTTAGACAAAGACCTCAAGAGGAGAATGTTAGTTTAGAAGAGCTTATGTATAAGTTCATGAATAGTGTTGAAAAGAGATTTACACAAAATGATAAAGCTATTGAGAACCTAACAACGCAAGTGAGTCAAATAATAATTATGCCTTCTTTTTTTTAAATACGAACTGGAAAGAACTAAGTCCTCTATGATCATCACAGAGTTTATAGCATACTCTGTGATGATATTACAAATGATGATACTTAAAAAAGATAAAATAAAACAAGGTAAAAAATTGATTCTTGTCCCTCTTTCTTCAACCTTGTGTACTCTTCAATTTGTAGCTCATTGGCTTCTTCTTCCACTGTCTTCAAATATTCTTCAAACTTTATCATTTTTTTTGATTTATTTGACCTTGCGGAGGTGGTAGGGACACTCGCCTTTTGCTTTGCAGTTCTCATTTGTGGTTTTCTAATGACATTGCGTTGTGATAGCGAGTATATGAAGGAGATACCCCATGAAAATGAGCCTACCCAAGAGGATAAGCATCTACAGAGAGAGCTTTTCAATCTGCAAGAGGGCTCTGATTCAAGTGAAATGATTGAAAATAAGGTTTTAGATGAGTGTGAAGCAATGAAAGAAAAGTTCAAACTACCATTCACCTTTCTACATTTACATCCTTTAGTAGAAAAGAATGAGAAACAAATGGTCTTGGACAT
Source organism: Nicotiana tabacum (assembly GCF_000715075.1). NCBI lineage: Eukaryota > Viridiplantae > Streptophyta > Magnoliopsida > Solanales > Solanaceae > Nicotiana > Nicotiana tabacum. Next base: position 29,748,365 of record NC_134088.1, on the reverse strand, counting down.
ACCGCAGGAATATTCACATGATCTTTCTTCTTTATTTTCTTCTGCTAATCTTGATCATGTGGATCTTATTTTTCGGAATATTTTTGGAAATATACAGGAATAAGTTGAGGATTTTCCAACAAGAACAATTTACCGCTCAAGATGAGGCCAAAAAAGAAAGAAAAGAGCAGGTCTTACAAATATCCTCAGTTGAAATTAGTCTAATGAGCTCCAAAAGAATCCCAAGGAGAAAAACCGAGGAATGAATTCAGAATTAGGGATAGAGTTCATAAGTTCACGGAAAAGAAACAAATTCAGGGGAGTTTTCTTTTTTACTTGTATATCATGGGGACATGCCACAATTTAAAGAGTGGGGAGAGGGATGTAAAAATGTGTGTATTTGTTTTGTGTGCGCGCGTGTTTTTCGTCATTATTTAGAAAATTTTTAATCTTCCTAACGATGAATTTCCTCGACTGTCTTCTTGAGGGATTTTTGAAGTCGAATGAGAAAAAAAATACAAAAATAAATCAAAAAAAAATTTGAAAATCCAAAATTATGTCTTTATTTTTTCTTATTTTTTTTCTTATTTAGTGTAACAACTCCCTCTTGGTTTTTCTTTGTGCCACGGTTCTTTTTCAAGGGTTTTTACTTGAACCAGGTGTAGTTAGTTTTTCTTTTAATAGGACTAAAGAATCTTGTGTCGTAATGCTAAGTGGAGATAACTTTTCTTGACTTTGTCATGCCTTGAGAGTAGTGAGTGCCTTAGTTGTGACGCCTACGATCATCTCTTGACTCATGTATAAGTGTCTTAAATTGTTTGATCTTGATTTTGCATAACTGATTTAACTAGAGAGTCAGGATAGATTCGGTCTTGAGAGAGTTATGTGGCAAGATGTGTGTGAGGTTTTTGTTGATACTCTATGCATGTCAGTTGATGTCTAGAACTTGTCCCGCATATTTGTAAAGCGAAATATCAGTCTTGTTCAGTCTAGGAAGTGATAGAGGCATTCTTTATTGAGCTAGATATATTCCCTTGTCCACCTAACTGTATATATATCCTAGTTAGACCCTTTGAGCCTGTAATCCTATTTCTTTGGCAACCATACTACAAGCCTGATCCCTTTGTTTGAATTGACTATCTGTTTGAAGTTTTTACCTCTCTTGAGCACTTGAAATCGTTATGAGCTTGTTAAAACTAAGTGAAGGTATGATTGGATTTTGAGTGGAACTTAGAAAAATGGAGAAAGGTGCACTGATTGAAAATTTTTGAGAGCCACTTGTAAGGAATTGGGAGGGGAAAAAAATGAAGTTGCTTGAAGAAAAAAAAATCATAACTTTGAAAAGAAAAAAAAAGAGTTTGTGTATGTATTTGTGATGATCCAAAATGTCATCTTTAAATTTAATAAGTAATTCTGTGTTCTAAGATCTCGAAAAGCACCATTTATCATTTCTCGACTTGCGTGCGCACTCCGAAAATTTTTCGGAAAGTTTTCATGTGAAAAATGAATTAAAATGTGAAATAGAGCTTTAAAATTCAAGTGAGTTGGCTTTAGTCAACATTTTTAGTAAACAGACCCGGATCAGTATTTTGACAGTTCCGGTAGCTCCGTATCATGATTTGGGACTTGGGTGTATGCCCGAAATTTAATTTGGAGGTCCCTAACTCAAGTTATGACCATTTAACGGAACTAGCAATTTAAAGGCTAAATATTCCAAGTTTGACTACGGGGTTGACTTTTTGATATCGGAGCCGGAATCCGATTCTGAAAATTTGAACTGCTCTGTTATGTCATTTATGACTTGTGTGCCAAATTTGATGTCATTCCGGATTCATTTAATATGTTTTGGCATGAGATTTGCAAATTAAAAGTTTAAAACTCAAAGTTCAAATCGGGGTGTGAATTATAATTTCAGCGTTGTTTGACGTGATTTTAGACCCCGAGTTAGTCCGTATTATGTTACCGGACTTGTTGGTATATTCGAGCGGGGTCCCGAGTACCCCGAGAGTGAAACGGATTGAAATTGGAACAAGAATTGAACTTAAGCAAAATCTGAAATTTTGAGTTCTAGTGTAATCGCACCTACGGAATTTTGACCATAGGTGCGAGCTCGCAGAAGCGAGAATTCCATCGTAGATGCGGCCCTTTTGCGCAGAAGCGGACGTTGCAGGTGTGATATTTTTGTCCGCAGATGCGGAACCTCGCTGGCAGCCCCACTTCACAAATGCAAGCTTTGTCTCGCAAATGCGAGACCGCAGGTGCAAAAATATAGCCCGCATATGCGAAAATGCTAGGCAGAATACATAAAATCGGGTCTTATCCATTTTTACTCATTTTTGAGTTTTAAGACTCGGATTTGGGCGATTTCAAGGGGGATTTTCACGACTTTGAACTGAGTAAGTGTTCTTTATCATAAAGTGATTATATTTCACAAATCCATGTCTATATTCATCATTTATTTCGGATTTAGATGGAAGAAATTGGAATTTTTATAAAACTTTCCAAAAACGAAAAATTAAGATTTGAAGATCCATTTGATATCGGAATTGGACAAATTTTGTACGGTTGAACTCGTATCGGAACGAGTGTTCGAATTTCGCGAGTTTTTCCGGAATTTGAGACGTGGGTCTCACTGCCGAATATTTTAATAAATTTCGTATTTTTATCTAAAAAAATTATAAATTCATATGGAATTAATTTCTATGATTCGTATTGAATATATCGAATTGTTTGTGAATAGATTTAAAACTTTCGGAGGCAAATTTAAAAGGAAAAGCTGTGGTTGAATAAGTGATTGAAATTTTCAAAGCGAGGCAAGTGTCGGGGTTAACCTTGACTTGAGAAAATAGAACCCTTAAATTGTTTGTTATGTGAATTGCATGTAAACGACGTACAGGCGAGGTGACGAGTGTCTATACGTCGTCAAATTAATTGTTTGCCTGCTTACTTGAAAAATCATAAATTATTTTTAATCATAAATTAATTATTATAATAATTATTTCTCACTTATTCTTTGCAAATATAAATTCTTGAATTCCTGCATTAATTATTACATGCTATTTGAATTATGTGCCTTAATTGTTATTTGACATTTAGCATATTAAATATTAAACTACCTATTTTCTCTATGATTTTCATATAAATTGTTATTTGTCATTGTTTGGTTCATAAATAAATTATAATTCGATTACACGCCGCAATAGACTTATTTAAAAGTTAATATTGGAGGATCGGTTTACACGCCGCAACAGACTTATTAAAAGTCAATATTGGAGGATCGGGTTGCACGCCGCAATAGACTTATTAAAAAGTCCATATTGGAGGATCGGGTTGCACGCCGCAACAGACTTATTAAAATTCAATATTGGAGGATCGGGTTGCACGCCGTAACAGACTTATTAAAAGTCAATATTAGACTTATTTAAAAGTTGACATACATATATATATATATTGGGGGATCGGGTTGCACGCCGCAACAGACTTGATTAAAATGAATATATTGTGAGAGCGGATTGCACGCTGCAACAGAATTGAATGTGAATATATTGTGAGAGTGGGTTGCACGCTGCAACTGAATTGATGAAAATGATAATTGGTTATCACTGCTGAGTTGGCTTCGATTATTATAAATGAGTTACTTGATTTATTTCTATTATTGTTGTTATTTCTAATATTGCGTACAGGTAATGTAAGTGACCCTCCTTAACCTCGTCACTACTTCGTCGAGGTTAGGCTCAGCACTTACCAGTACATGGGGTCGGTTGTACTGATACTACACTCTGCACTTCTTGTGCAGATTTTGCAGTTGGTCCCAACGGCGTACCATAGTTTTGCTCAGATTTCAGTCATTCAGAGGAGACTTGAGGTATAACTGCATGGCGTCCGCAGTTCTGAAGTCCCCGTCTATTTTACTTTGGCTATGTGTTTATTTCCAGATAGCTTTATTTTATTCAGACCTTTATTTGTATTTATTCTAGAAGCTTGTGCACTTGTGACACCAATTATGGGATGGTATTTAGACACCGTTGTTTGATGGATTATTTCATTATATTTCAAACTTTGCTTCCGCATTTATTTCCTTCTTATTAATAAATTTAAAATTGTTTTTAAAAATGGATAATATTATTCTAACGTTGGCTTGTCTAGCAAGTTAAATGTTAGGCGCCATCACGGTCCGAAGGTGGAAATTTCGGGTCGTGACAGTATTAGAAAGAAAAAAATTGATTCCTTTCTAGTGGTAGCTCTTATCTTGTTTGTGCTTAAAGAAATTGAGGGTTGATGCTATTATTTTGTGAAGGTTGGAGTATGGTTCAACACAAGTGTAGGGTTGAATTGTAAAATTGTAAATGTATTAAAGTGCTCATGGATGTGTAGTCATTATTATTCAAATTGTATCCTACCCGTCCCGCAACCTACATTACAATCAAATAAAGTCCTACTTGATCCTTGACTAAATGATCTCAAATTAGTAGAGTATTACACTACGGGCAAGCCTATGGCACATTTTCTGTGGCACATGAATTTTAGTCTTGAGAGTTAGTGAATTATTTCTATCTTGAGTTCCTAATTTTTCTTGAATTTATTGTGTGTGGAACTACTCTCTATTATTGTCAGGGCACATGACTTGCGAATGAAAGGTAATGTCTTTAGCTTTGGTGTTAGAGTAAGTGAGCGGGTTTGAAAAATAATTGGTGCTTTTGAGTCGAGCCTTGAGGTTAGGATGTTATGGAATGGTGTTTTGTATGTTTTAAATATTCTTGGCATGATGAGTTAGGAGAGGTACATGAAAAGGTCATTCATATTTGAAGTTGTCACGCCCCGACCTTGGGGAACGTGACTGGTGCTCAACCGAGATATCTCAGTCAAGCAAACCTACTTGATGATTTCTACCCGGCCTTACCTATGAATAATACGAAAATAAATATTACGAGTTAGACAACGAAAGGGTAACATGTACAACACCAATCTCATTTCTTTTAGAAACTCCATTTACAATTCCCAAAATATATTACACATTCATTTTTTAAAATTGGGAACATGTGTTACAAGTACAATATTTCTAGTTTAACTTTTCCAAAACAAAATACAACCCACACTACGTCTACAGAGTCTCTAAGTGAAACGGAAGAGTAGTATGATAGTGTCGGTGACAAGGCCCCGGCTATACCTCAAAATTACAATATATACATGGAGCAAAAGACACAAGACCCCGATAGAAAATTGGGCTCTCTAAGTCAACTGAGGAGAGGGAGTACCACTATCAATGATCGATGTCGCCTACTGTGGAACCGCTTCCCTCGGCAAAGGGACGTTAGTACATATGTAATAATACTAGTATGTAAAGCTAAATACCCTCTCATAGAATAGAGAACCAACATAAAAGCAGAGAGGCATGAAATCAACAAGAGCCTCAAATAATATTAAAAGTGCCAAGTTAAGAGCAAGACAAATATTTAAGTGAATATCCATATTTTAAGTTGGGAGATCTTTATTACCGATATAACACCATGCATATGGCATGGAGTCCGATCTCCGTCCGATCGGCTAAGCCGTCTCACCCCAAGGTATAGGTATCGACATAGAAATGCAACACCAGCACCATGTGCGCGTATGGCATCCAATCACTGCCCGATCGGCTAAGTCGTCCCACCACAATGCCGTGTGATTCGACATGGTCCTTTGCTAGCTATAGTTTCATCCCAATTAAGGGGAATAATCTCAACACATCTAATACGGAAATTTATCCCTCAATTACTCATATACCGGCACGTGTATTTTCTGGTTTAAGTTATTTCAACCCACCCTTCCTCGGTGACTAAACGATCCTCCCAAAAATAAATATAAAAGAATCACATTCGTTTCATTGCCTTTCATACTCGATTTCATTTTATTGGAACTCTTGAACAATGTTGTAAATTATCATTCTTGGCTCGATGGTCGTATTTCATAATTCACACTTTCATTCTTGCATTTGACATGGACTATAATTCATTTAAAGACTCTTATGAGACATCCATATACCACAACTTTAGCTTCATGAATACATAAGGGCTTAAGACATTAGAAACATTTACAAATAAAAGCATGATGATTTTAACAAAACTGTGGATTGAATTTATAATCGTTTGATGATTCGATCATATTCGTACTTTTTCCCAAGGAAGAGCATGATATGTATATAGAGCAATTGAGACATAATTAGAGTAATCTAGACATTCAATAAGTCAAGCATTTGATGATAATTTAGCACGATAAGGATGAGAGCTTGGTCAAACCGCACTTAAAATTCATAAGGAACTCATGGGATCCGATTCTATAAGAAGAGTTTAGCCAACATATCTCGCTTGAGCTTTTCTTAGATTAGTACAACGTTCGAAAACTTCTAGCAACTTCAATCTATTATAGATACAATAAAATTAAACCATAATTAGGAAGTCGTTCATGGTTTCAGCTCACTTAGGCATTTCATCAAGCACTAGGGGTGTAAATTCAAATGTAGGGTCCTATGATAATGATCCTTCACCCCACAACCAATCCCCACATCAATAGGTTACCATATATATTGTACAACCTTCCTACCACCTTCATTGACATATGCATTCATAATTAACCAACTCTTATTCTCATGAACCACATCCCCCATTACCTTTAATCAGCCCAATTCCGAAATTGAAAGCTAGGGATAGAACCTTACCTCTTTAGTAGACAATTTTGCAAGCTTTCTGTAATGACCCGACCGGTCATTTTGAGCATTTACACTTCACTCGATAGTTTGAGGGCATGAGTAGCTCCGTATGATGTATTATTACTTATGTGAATCGTCGATTTTGGTATTCAGGTTAATCGAAACCAATTTGGAAGAATGAATTTCATGATTTAAGCTTTAAGTTGGAAGAGTTGACTAAGTTTGACTTTTTAGTGTTTGACCTCGGATTGGAGGTTTTATTTTTCCTTTAGGTCCGAATGGTGATTTTGGACTCAGGCGTATGGATTGATTTGCATTTGGATATTTCTAGAAGGTTTCAGCACTAATTGGCGAAGGTTGAAAATTTGAAGGTTTGGAAAGTTCATAAGTTTGATCGGGAGTTGACTATGTGGATATCAGACTCTAATTGTGGTTCCGTGAATTTGAATAGCTTCGTTATGTCATTTGGGACTTGTGTGAAAAAATTGAGTTTATTCCGTGTTGATTTGATATGTTTCGGCGCGAGTTTTGGAAGTTTTCAAAGTTCATTCAAGTTTGAATTGAGGTGTGATTCATCATTTCGACAGTGTTTGATGTAATTTGAGATCTCGAGTAAGTCTGTGTTATGTTACGGGACTTATTGGTATATTCGGACGAGGTCCCGAGTGGCTTGGGTGAGTTTCGGACGGGGTTCCGATTGATTGAAGCCTTGTTGAAGCTGCTGGAATTTTTGGGTTGCTGGTGCAACCTCTTCTATGGAAGCTTGGTCGCAGAAGCGACTCCGCAGAAGTGGATAGGGTAGCTGGGCATGAAGGCTGCATAAGCAGGATTTGTTCTGCACCCATGACATCGCAGAAGCGGAATTTTTCCGTAGATGCGAGGTTCCAGTCGCAAACGCGACGCCGCAGAAGCGGCTAGTGGGATCGCAGGTGCGAGCGGACCTGGGCAGAATCTATACTTGAGGTTTTGGTCATTTTATACACATTTTCGAATTTTGGAGCTCAGTTTGGGCGACTTTGAAGAGGAATATTTTCACACGACTTGGGGTAAGTATTCTTGACTCACTTATGATTATATTTCATGAATTAATCATCGTTTTCGGCATTGGATTATTGATTTATAAAGAGAAATCAGAGGAATTGTCTATAGTTTCACAAAATAAATTTTTGAGATTTGAATGTCGATTCCAAGTCGGATTTGAGTGAAACTAGTATGAATGGACTCGTAATTGAATGGGTTATTTGATTTTATAAGTTTCATCGAGTTCTAAGGTGCGATCCCGGGTTGGACTTTTGGGTTAATTTTGGGCTTTTGATTAAAGATTCGACCTTTATCGATTGGGTTTGTTTCCTTTGGCATTATTTGATTTTATTGAGTTGCTTTTGGCTAGTTTTGAGCCGTTCGGAGGTCGGTATTGAATTTTTTTTTGGAGCATCGTATGGCTTGCTCGGTATTGGACTTGGCTTGTTCGAGGTAAGTAACACTTCTAAACTTGGTGCTAAGGGTATGAAACCCCGAATTACGTGTTATGTGATTGATGTTGAGATGACGCGCATGTGGGCATGCACCGTAGTAACTGTGATTTAGTCAATTCCATGGAATTATGTAGCTTACTTAATCTTGTCTTTATCCATGAAAATTTCTACGTGATAGTGTAATTGAGCTGTGATTCATGTTAAAAACCATGTTTAGGCTATATGCTTATTTTGTTGGGGCCCACTGAGGTAATTTCTGTTATTGAGATATTTGCTTAAATTGCAGTTATATACTCAATCATATTCATTCATTTGCATATCATATCTTAGTCTCTATTATCATTTGTTGTCACATCATATTGTTGTCATTATTTGGGCTAATTGGCATGAGATTTGTGAGCCCGAGATATTGGAGAGATTGATGACTGAGTGGGGGCCTAAGGGAGGGATTGTGAGTGATATTGATGGGATCGGGCTGCACGCCGCAACATGTATTATATATATATATATATATATCTGCTTATCATGAGTGCGGTGAGCCCGAGCAACTAGAGTGATTGATAACTGAGTCGGGGCCTAAGAGCCGTGCTGTGAGTGAGATTCGGGTTGCACGCGGCAACAAGCCTTATGGATATATGTGGATCGGGTTGCAAGCCGCAACAAGCCTTATGGTTATATGAGGAGCGAGTTGCACGCCACAACAAGCCTTATGGCTATATGTGGATCGGGTTGCATGCCACAACCGGTCAGCGCATGCTCTATTGATTCATGATGGGATCAGGCTGCACGCCTGAGAGTGTGGGTACATGAGTTCATCACTGTGGCACATTTTATTGACATGTATACTTGGCATACATGCATAGAGATGCGTTCCCTCATGTTACACGGTTTTGTGACATTTATGACATTCACATGCACATTGACATGTAGGCATAGAGATGTAATTTCATCATGCCATCTGATAATAAGACTTCTTAACTGTTGTTGAAAGTTTTGTTTTTTTGGAAAAATCACAATTTTTAAACTTACACATATTTTTGGTGTTTTCGGTAAAAGATTTGAGATTTACTGTTATACATGAAAAGCATGCCTATTTTCCGTAACTGTGAACGAGCTGAGCTATTTCTTGTACCATCTTTATTATATTGTTATGAATCGTTATTGGTTATTGGAGTTGGACCCTAACCTTTGTCTCAGCTAGTCACTACTTTCAACCTAAGGTTAGGTTTGTTACTTATTGAGTACATGGGGTCAATTGTACTCAAACTACACTTCTACACCTTGCGTGCAGATGTTGGATGCTGATGTTGCTGCGTACGGCGGGAGCTGAATCTGAAGGTGTACATGCATTCCAGTCATAACTGCCTCTTGATCTTGGTAGTTTTAGTATTTCAGATTTGTTCACGTGCATTTCAAACAGATAATGTATTTTATTTTAAACCAGCTTTGTAAACTCTATATCTTAGAAGCTCATGATTTGTACTACCAATCCCTGGGGAGTTGTATATAAATTCAGTTACCTCATATTTGATTCACGTCAGTGTTATTATATTATGTTATTTTGTTAATTGGCTTACCTAGCGGGTTGGGTTAGGTACCATCACGACGGTGTAAATTTTGGGTCGTGACACTTTCCTTGTAAATTCTCCATGACTTGAGCAATAAATTGAAGTGGAAGATGTTGGAGCTCCTCCTTCTCTCTCTAGTTCCTCCTCTCTCTTAAAATATCAAAATTTCCCTTAAAAAACGACCCCTTAAATCTATTTATTAAAATAGGGTCGGGTAGGAAAACCTAACAAATTCAACTTGCGGTCTGTAAAGTGGATCGCGAAATGGTCCTCTAAAACTGGGCTGGCCTGGCCCAGTCTGCAACAGATATGTGGTACGTAGATCAGTTATGCGGTCGCATAATGTACCGCCGAATCTCTCTCCGAAAGTTTCTCATGCTGGCTCTGCGATGGAAGCGCGGCCTGCAAAATGGTTATGCGGTGGCATACCGAACCGCGAAATAGTCTCCAAAATTGAGCTTGTCATGTTTCACTCTTCGGCACATCTGCGACCAGCAAAATAGATCTGCGTTCGCAAAGCTAACCGCATAAGTGCCTTCTTCTGCAAAACGTTTCCCACCAACTCCTCAATGCACTGAAAGTCCAAATATTCGTACCGCGACGAGCACCACAAAACCTCGAGTTCTTGGCAAAATTTTACGGGGTCTTACAAAAGTGTAGTTTGTATTGCTCGGGACGAGCAATGGTTTAAGTGTGGGGTGTAGATGGTAAGCTAGAGATACGAGTTTTTGGCTACTTTGCACTTATTATTTGCTATACTTTAATTGTATTTGAGCTAAAATATGAATAATTTATACCCATTATGTAATTTTTATTGTGTAGGTTGATATTCCGGTCTATGACGAATTTTTAGAGCTAAATTGAATAAAAAGAGAACTTTATAGTGTGAGTAAAAGTTCGAGCGTTTAGTTGGGACCGAGTTCGGATTTGAATAGTGAAAGAAATAAAAAAGAGAAGTAGAAGCGGAGGAACTAATGGCATGAAAAGTTGGCAACACTGTGTCTGCCAACGTGCTAACAATGTGGCAATTCAAACATATATAAGAAGCCACAATTGAAAAGTTCTGATATTCTCAAAAGTATACTTTGTTACGCAGAAACGAAAACAGCTCTCTGATTTTGTCCATTGGCACGTCGTGCGGTGAAATTTTTAGGTCTGTGCGATCCTATTTCGGCCATTAAGGTTATTTCGTTTCAAGACTATTCCTACACGGTAAATACGTTTTTGAAGGGGGATTCGATATGGGAGAGTTTTAGAGAGCTACCAACGGTTTGAAGACACAAGATTTCATCAGTTCTCTTGCCAATAATCGGTGCAAAAATAAGAGTTTGTATTGTAAAATTATCTTTGATGTTTTCTATGTTTTTAAACTTATTTTTGATGATTTTCTCCATATCTATGGAGTAGTTCTTTCTCAGGGTTTCGACGGATATGGCATTTTGAATGTTGTTTGTAGATTTAACTCTAGTTTAGTTGCATGAATATTCGTTTATGGTGCTTTGAATTGATTGCGAATTTGTTCACTAGTTTATTTAATCGAAATAGGAATATTTTGGTGATTAATTCTGCATTATTTAGTTTGGTTTAATTTAATGATTCTTCTAATTAATCGAGAGAGCTTCTTGAATTATTGATTAAACCAAGTTAAGAGAATATTCGAGAGACGTTTTCCTAAAGACTAGTCAATTAACGTGTACTTGCATATCTTCACAGTATTTCATATTAGTTTATTTTGCAGAGTTCAGATTTAATCGAGAGAGGAATCTTGACCTTACGTTTAAGCTAATTATACTGTGAATTCGTGAGAATCATTAGAACATTAGAAGTGAATGTAAATAGAGTTAGATCCTGAATAGCTATCCTACACCTATCTTGTCGATACCATCATTTCTCATATTGTTTACAACTAGTTTTAGTTCAACTCTCATTCTCTGTAATCAGGTCTAATTATTAGTAATCTTAATTTAGTAGTTTATTATTGTAGTAATCACTCCAAATCAAGAATTAATCAACTTGAATAACAAATAAGTCAGAAATTACTCGAACATTATTTAAATTCAATCCGTGTGGAGATAATATTTTACTATACTATTTTTTATTAGCGAGCATTAATTTTGTGTTGTGTTTTGCGCTCGTCAGATACAAGCATGTTACCGGTATTGGGTGAGTTCCGAAGGCATAGAAACTGATGACAAAGACTTCAAAGAAAGTTATCGGTTGAAAAAGACAACATCCAATAAGCAGTCGTTACAAGGAATATCTATATCAAAGACCAGCCATTATACAACCATCAATAGGGGTCTTATTCTCGTTCGAGAATAGCTTGATTTGGAGATTTTGTCTCCCGGAATAAAATTATAAATAGGAAAGATTTTGTACATAAAAGAAGATCAGATCTTATTCTATCATATTGTTCTTTTGCCTTATTCTTAATATAGTTCTTGTTATTGCTATCGGAGAAGCTAAATTCATAGTCAGGCTCGTATTTCCTTTAAGTTATTTCATAATCTTAATTTTATTCTTATCTATTTCATATTTCTGGTCAAATTAATTCACGAGTCTATAAACCACATTATAAATTTAACTGTACCGTTTTACGCGTAAACACCAACTTTCTAAAAATATAGCATAAACTGAAGGAAACAACTAGCACAAGGAAAAGCCAATAGAGCTCACCAATTAGATCTATAAAATTTGTTTCCAGCCACATGCTTCGTCATTTACATCCTCAACACCTGTCACATGACCTAGTAGATCAAACGGGCTAAGTACCACTAATAATGTACCCAGTAAATCTTGTTGACAATCACCTAAGTAGAGGAACAGAATTATCCTGGCTAAATAATTATAATGACATGCAGGGAAATAATATAAGCAGTCATATTTCATACTGAAATCTGAAAACTGAGAAACTATTCTTAAGGAAATAACTATTTAAAATTTTAAAAGAGTTTATCATAGTATGGCCCTTCATACGTGAAGACTAACAACACACATATATGGGGAGAGTGCCGGCCTATCTCCCGACGAACAATAGAACTTGCAAGTGTGAGATAACCGTCATAAGCTTTTCCTAGCAACACTCATACTTGGGAGGTTGGCCACTTCCCTCGAGCTGAATGAATACGTTAACACTTGTAAGTGTGGGGTAGCTAGTCCTGACGTCCATAACACTCATGCCCACGGGGAAGGTTGCTTACTTCTCCAATTTCGTATGTGATCACATTATCTAATTCTGTTAGGATCGAAAATTCGGGTAGTGCGAAATTTAGCCAAACAATGGTATAATGACAATAACAAAGACAATGGAAGTTGATAACAACGGCAATTAAAGCATACAAAGAAGATACAAATTTAACGTGGTTCGGTCAAAGTGACCTACGTCCACAAGCGGAGAGGAGCAATTTTACTATACCAATAAGAGCATAAAGAGAGTACAAAATTAGAGTAAACACTCTAATTAATCCCAATTACCCTAAGAGAATAACCTCACAAGATCACTCAAAAGAAAGGATTCACACAAGTGTTTCCCAACACTAAACTCTCATACAAAACACTCTTAATAAAAAGGAGAAAAGGAAGAAACAAGAAATGAAGACTCAAGTCTTGTTGGTGTGTCTAAAATGAACTAATTGCCTTCCCTTTTATAGGCTAAAAAGTCTTGGCCTCTTAGGTGTAAAAGAAGAGATACAACTTGTGCAAATAATGTCCACCATATAATGTAATATTTTTGGGTCCCAAAGAATATTGCCAACAAAGTCTACACTTTACAAATATGCTTATGCTTATATGAGATGGACTCCATTAGCCAAAATATTGGCCATAATTACAAATCTCTACCTTGCCCTCATTTTGGCTGATATAGTAAATTTGCTCCACCTTCTACGCAAAAGCCCCAATGGGCATATGTCAAAATTTAAGGCCATCAAAATCAGACAAGTTGTCTGATACCGAAACTGTAGTAGGGCCTATAACAGTGGATCCCAATAAAGTATACAACGAACCAGATCTATGTGCTTTCATGATCACAAGAGCACCATGAGAAACTTTCAGAACTCCACCTTCACCTGTGTACTTGCACCCAAGAGATTCTAGAGTGCCCAAAGAGATGAGATTTTTCTTTAAGTCAGGAACATGTCTAACATCGGTGAGAATTCTCACCACACCATCGTGCATTTTGATCCGAATTGTACCTTTGCCAACAACGTTACAAGTAACATTGTTACCCAATTGGACAACTCCACCTGCAACTGAATCATATGTAGAAAATAAGTCCCTGCTAGGACACATATGATATGAACAACCGAAATCTAAAATTCACTCATTTTTTGATCTGAAACTAGTTTTAGTTGCTAAAAATATAGTTCCCTCAATCTCATCAGTTGCTACACTAGTTTCAGTGGTGTCAGTATTTTTGTGCTCATTTTTTCTTTCTTTATACTTTTCTTTATTTTTTAGTTTATAGCATTCAGAGATTATGTGACCTTTCTTATGACAATAGCGACACTCTAAATTATTGTATCTGGATATGGAGTCGGATTTGCTCCTAACAAACAAGCCAACTTCCGCTTGAGTTCCACTAGCTTCCCCAGTAATATCACTAACTATCTGTTTTTTTGATTTTAAGATAGATTTAATATCCTTATAAGAGATATTATCCTTTGCATAAAGCATAGTATCTCTTATATGCTTAAAAGATGGGGTAGAGAACAAAGCAGTAACACGGCTTGATCCTCATCTTTAATTTCAACATCTATATTACTCAAATCCATAAGAATGGAATCAAAGGTGTCAAGATGAGAGAGAATAGAGGTACCTTCAACCATACGAATTGTATAAAGCTTCTGTTTCAGGTAAAGTCTATTTTCCACCGTCCTCTTCATATATAAGGTTTTCAATTTTTCCCACATGCCTTTGGCTGTGGTTTCTATAGAAACTTCACGTAAAACCTTATTTGAGAGATTTAAAATGATACCTGCTTTTGCCCTTTTGTCTATGACGGCAAACTCCTCATCCGTCATTTTATCCGGCTTCTTCTCCTTTCATTGTAACGCCAAGTCTAAGCCATCCTGAATTAGGATAACTTTCATTTTTAATTGCCATATTCCGAAGTTTGCACTTCGGTCAAATTTCTCAACATAGGTCTTTGTTAGAGTCATATTGACTACTGAAACAAACCCGGTTTGATCCGGCTCTGATACCAATTTATTAGGATCGGGAACCCGGGTAGTGCGAAATTTAGCCAAACAATAGTATAATGACAATAACAAAGACAATGGAAGTTGATAACAACGGCAATTAAAGCATACAAAGAAGATACAAATTTAACGTGGTTCGGTCAAAGTGACCTACGTCCACAAGTAGAGAGGAGCAATTTTACCATACCAATAAGAGCATAAAGAGAGTACAAAATTAGAGTAAACACTCTAATTAATCCCAATTACCCTAAGAGAATAGCCTCACAAGATCACTCAAAAGAAAGGATTCACACAAGTGCTTCCCAACACTAAACTCTCATACAAAACACTCTTAATAAAAAGGAGGAAAGGAAGAAACAAGAAATGAAGACTCAAGTCTTGTTGGTGTGTCTAAAATGAACTAATTGCTTTCCCTTTTATAGGCTAAAAAGTTTTGGCCTCTTAGGTGTAAAAGAAGAGATATAACTTATGCAAATGATGTCCACCACATAATGCAATATTTTTGGGTCCCAAAGAATATTGCCAACAAAGTTTACACTTTGCAAAGATGCTTATGCTTATATGAGATGGACTCCATTAGTCAAAATATTGGCCATAATTACAAATTCTGAGCTGAGTTTGAGCAATATATGCAATAGCATACTTATCAAGTTATTAAAACACATAAAAATTTTAATTACTTTTTCGACAATTTGAATTTACAGAATAAGCATATACACCTGATTACTTTCTGAAATACATTCTTAATAATGGACTGCTATACAAAATTCGTAGCATTTAAATATTTACTGGTACTCATAACATATAAACGAAGTCTCTATAACTCACAAATTCAACAGTTACCTATGATTTAATGGAGGAAACTAGGATTTACATACATCACTTTCATTCTCTTGGACTTGTTAATCGCATAACATCTCACTTTTCTGGTTTTTGGCGCATGTTTTGCTTTACTCGCGCGCGCGGATTCTCTAATAAGTCAATCTTCAGTAAAATGCTTAGGTAGGAATTTCCAAATAACAAATGGTTTGAAGCATTGAAAAGTAAATTTTAAATGCTTTAATTTGGTATCTTGTTTCATGGCTAAACTCGTTGTACATTGAGAGTTGTGATCAGTTGCGTACACAAAATATTTTATAAGCGGTATTACTTTTTTTATAAGTAAAAAAAGCTGAACAAATAAATAAATTACTATAATAACATCATATTAAAACACACACAATTTAAAATAATACTACAACTCTCAATAAAGAGTTTTTATTTTTAAAATATATTCATAATAACCTCATTAAAAATAATGCACTAAATGTGTCTTAGTTTAAATGTAACGACCTGACCGATCGTTTTGCTTTCTAGATTTCCGTTCCCTTAAATAAGACTCCATGTACGTGCTTTTACTGTTTTATGACTTGCGAGGATGGTTAGTTCGGGTTTGGAAGGGTTCGGGTTGAAATCGCAACACTTAGTTCCTTAATAGTGGCATAAGATGGCCAAGTTTGACTTGAGTCGACATTTTGAGTAAATGACCTCAGAACCGAATTTTGAAGGTTTCAATAGGTTCGTATGACAATTTCGGACCTGGGCGTGTGTTCGGCTCGGGTTTCGGGTAACCCGGGAGCGTTCCGACGCTCAATGTGGGAAGTTGGTTCATTGAAGGTTTTTCTAGTACTTTAAATTTGGTTTGGAGTAGACTTTGGTGTTTTCGAGGTCTGTTTCGGATTCCGAGCCTAGAAATAATTCTGTGTAGTGATTTATGACTTGCACGTAAAATTTGGCGTCATTCCGAGTTGATTTGTAAGAAATCGTACGCGCGGAAGTATTTTTGAAAATTTTTGAGTTTCATGTTAAATTAATGCGTTTTGGTATCTGATTCATGATTCTAGATGCCAATTTGGTGTTCTGATCACGCGAGCGAGTCCGTATATTATTGTAAAATACGTTGGTGTAATTAGATGGGGTCCCGAGGGGGCCTCGGGTGCGAATCAGATCATTACGGACTTTGGTTGAGCTGTTGAACTTGCTGTTGTGCTGGTGACATCGAACATGCATGGGGTTTGGCCGCAGGTGCGGACATGCAGGTGCGAGAGGAGTGACCGCAGAAGCGGCCTGGAGTGGGCTGAGCAGTGATCGCAGATGCGAGGACAGTGGTCGCAGATACGGACGAGGCCAGGAATGCCTGGGGTCGTAGGAGCGGAGGTCCATCCACATGCGCGAATGCGTAGGTGCGGGCAGTTTCCGTAGAAGCGGATGCGTAGGTGCGCATGATTCTCCGTAGATCCAGACTTGCTCAACCTTAGTGAGAACCGCACCTACGATGAATTTTCTGCAGGTGCGGCGTCGCAGGTGCGACCCTAGGTCCGTAGAAGAGGAAATCGCTGGGTAGTGAGGGCTTTTAATCCGAGACGTGGGCCCGGAGGTGAATTTCATGAACCTTCCAAATTGGGTTGGGTAACTAATATAAAAGCTAAATTATGAACTTTCGAGTATATATTTACTAGTTTATACGACTTCTGATTAGTTTCGGAGCCTCAGCATCGTTTGAGGAGTTCTAGTGAGGTTGGAGAGTCTGATTGAGGACTTGGAATCGAGGTAAGTCTCTTGCCTAACCTTGTAAGAGGGAACTCATCCCCTTAGGTGTATCTTGTTGTGCACTACTTGTGTGGGGAGCTACGTACACACTAGGTGACGAGAGTTCGTGCGTAGCTATATTCCATGATATGTCCAGGTAGTCTAAGATCCACATACCATTGTGTTTATTATGCATATTAATTGTTTTAAGTAGAGTTGAGGCTAGGGGTTTTAAAGTTGCAAATTTTATATTTATATATCTTATTTTTGGGAAGAATTGAGGAAATGTATAATAATTCTGAGAAATTCATGTCCCCTCGCGTCGCAAGTTCTTCCGCGAGGGAGGTATACTTTTCTTCTCTCATGGGAGCGGGCTGTTCGCCTCGACAGTATAATAGATGTATATATGGTTCGTGACGTTCGACCCTCGGCAATGCACACAATATTTTGGATCGGGCTGGACGACCTCGGCATAAATCGTGCGTGATAATACTCGGAGCCCGATTACACTTGATATTATTTTACGACTTAAGAAGTTATAATCTATTTAATGATCGAAATTGCTTTGGAACTAGTAAGTGTTAGTTGACTCTGGAATTTACTATTAGTTAAAGAATCATTTATTCACTACTTGCTATTGTGTTATTATTATTATTATTCACATATTCCATGCATTTTTAGAATTTTTGTATTTTATTTGCTGGCCCATAGTAAGTGTCGATATCGACCCCTCGTCACTACTTCTTCGAGGTTAGACTGGATACTTACTGGGTACATATTTTTTATGTCCTCACGCTACACTTCTGCACTAATCGTGCACGATCTGAGGCAGGTGCATCTGGTGTCCATTTAGGCGCGCACCCTCGTTATTCGGAGGCTAATTGGTGAGCTGCTCTCTAAGTCCGTTCTGCAGCACCCGTAGTCTCTCTCTTTTGTATTTATTTTCTATCTATCTCACTTTCAGACCTTAGCTTAGGTATTTTGTATATTCTACTAGTTGCTCATACACTTATGAAACCGGGTCTTGGGAACATGGTAGTAGACACTTATGACTTTTGATTATTTATTTTATCATACTTGATCTTTTATTAGTTTACGCTTTACTTTCTTAAATTTTTCACTTTTTGTGTTTACTTTCTTAAATTTTTCTTAAATTTTGCACGATCTGAGGCAGGTGCATCTGGTGTCCATTTAGGCGCGCACCCTCGTTATTCGGAGGCTAATTGGTGAGCTGCTCTCTAAGTCCGTTCTGCAGCACCCGTAGTCTCTCTCTTTTGTATTTATTTTCTATCTATCTCACTTTCAGACCTTAGCTTAGGTATTTTGTATATTCTACTAGTTGCTCATACACTTATGAAACCGGGTCTTGGGAACATGGTAGTAGACACTTATGACTTTTGATTATTTATTTTATCATACTTGATCTTTTATTAGTTTACGCTTTACTTTCTTAAATTTTTCACTTTTTGTGTTTACTTTATAAATCAAAATCAACTACTTTGAACTTATTAAAAGGAATAAGTATAAGGCTAGTTCACCGTTGGCTTGCCTAGCGACGACATTGGGCGCCATCACCGCCTATAGGAGGAATTGGGTTGTGACAACATGGTATCAAAGCACTAGGTTCACGTAGGTCTCACAAGTCATGAGCAGACCTCATAGAATCTTGTGGATCGGTGCGGAGACGTCCGTACTTATCTTCGAGAGGCTATAGCGTATTAGGAAACTACTCTTCTTTCATCTCCTATCGTGCAGTTTATGTTGTGCTAAGTATCTTTCTCTTATTCTCTCACAGATGGTGAGAACACGCGCGGCAGATGTACCCGGCCGTGGAGAAGCTGCTCCCCCTGTTGCTAGAGGCCGAGGTAGAAGTTGAGGGAGGGCTCCAGCTCGTGGTAGAGGACGAGGTCTCCCTAGAGTTTCTCCAGTAGTGCCACCAGTGGATCCAGTGGAGGGTCCTATTATTGAGGAGCAGGGCGAGGTGCCTGCAGCGGAGCCGAACCTAGTGGATTTCATGTCCACGCCAGGATTCCAGGAGGTCATGGGCCGTATGTTGCGTTTCATGGATTCTATGACTCAGGCTGGTTTATTTCCAGCAGACCCAACCATATCTCTGGCGGGAGGGGGAGCACAGACCCCTACCGCTCAGGCTCCAGGGCATGCAGCTGCCGTGTATCAAACCCCAAGCGCACTACCCGTGGGCGGAGCTCAGCCAGATGCAACAGCTATACCTGAGCCCAGACCAGCTGCGGCCGGCGAGCCACAGAAGCTATTGAATAGATGGACCAGGCTACATCCTTCTGTCTTTGGAGGTGAGCGACATGAGGACCCCTAGAACTTTATTGATCGGTACAGGGACAGACTGCGCATCATGAGGATATTGGAGTCCCACGGGGTGGACTTTACCACCTTTCAGCTAGAGACCAGGGACCATAGATAGTGCCAGTCTTATCTTCTCGACAGACCAGAAGGTTCTTCTCCCTTGACTTGGGACCAGTTCACACGCCTCTTTCTGGATAGATATATTCCACCCTCTTAGAGGGAAGAGCTACGATTTCAGTTCGAGCAGCTTCAGTAGGGTCAGATGTCGGTGACCGACTATGAGGCGAGATTCTCTGAGTTGTCCCACCATGCACTTATGATACTCCCCACCAATGCAGAGAGAGTGCAGAGGTTTGTTGCGGGTTTGCACTCTTATATGCAGGCCACTATGGCCCGAGAAGTTGAGATGGGGACTTCTTATGAGCTAGTTGCGGAGATAGCTCGGAGGATCGAAGGTGTTCGTCAGCGGAGCCGAGAGCAGACAAAGAGGGACAAATGGTTTCGGTATTCTAGAGGGTTCAATGGTGCTCCGTCTGGGGGCAGAGGTCAGCTTGTGAGGGGTCAGTCTAGCATGACCACATATCTAGCACTGCCGCCTCCTCAGGGTGCTCCAGTGCGCCCCTATTTCAGCTCTATTCCAGAGAGATCCTACCACCCGCCAGCTATTCAGAGTTCCTCCAATGGGTATTCAGGCTATTAGGGTCAGACTTCAGGTCAGCAATCTACCATTCCGAGGGGTTGTTTCAACTGCGGGGATCCTGGCCACATGAAGAGATTCTACCCCAGACTTCGGGGCAAGGCAGTACAACAGGGTCATCAGCCTATGATTACAGCACCAGCTGCCGCACCAGCCGTCCGGCCGCCTTGTTTCCCAGAGGTGGAGGGAAAGTGGGTAGGGGCCGTCCTAGAGGTGGAGGCCAGTCAGGTGGCGCTCCAGCTAGGTTCTATGCCTTTTCATCCAGACCAGATGCAGTAGCCTCAGATGCTATGATCACATGTATTATTTCTATCTACGGTAGAGATGCTTCGGTACTATTTGATCTAGGGTCTACATATTCATATGTTTCATCTCCATTTGCTCATTTTATGGGTGTTCCTAGCAAGTCCGTCTGTCCTCTTGTATATGTGTCCACGCCAGTGGGTGATTATGTTGTTGTGGATCGGATCTATCAGTCCTGTATCGTGACTTTCTGTAGTTATGAGACTAGAGTGAATCTTTTGTTGCTTGATAGGATAGGCTTTGAGGTCATCTTGGGCATGGACTGGTTGTCTCTATATCATGTTGTCCTTGATTTCCATGCGAAGACTGTTACCTTGGCGATGCCAGAGTTTCCTAGATTGGAGTGGAAGGGTTCGTCTGTTAGTGCATCTAGTCGGGTTATCTCTTTTCTGAAGGCTCGACACATGGTCGAGAAGATTTGTTTTTTGCTTATCTAGCTTATGTTCGGGACACTAGTATAGAGACTCCGACGATTGATTTAGTGCCCGTGGTCTGGGAGTTCTCCGATGTGTTTCCTTCTGATCTTCCAAGAATGCCACCAGATCGTGATATCGATTTCTGTATTGATTTGGCTCCAGGTACCAAGCCTATCTCTATTCCACTGTACCGCATGGCTAAGAAAGAGTTAAAGGAGTTGAAAGAACAACTTGAGGAGTTGCTAGCAAAGGGGTTTATCAGACCAAGTGTGTCGCCTTGGGGTTCACTAGTGTTGTTCGTGAAGAAGAAAGATGGGACTATGCGGATGTGCATCGATTACTGCTAGTTGAACAAAGTTACCATTAAGAACAAGTACCCGTTGTCACGTATTGATGATTTGTTTGACCAGTTACAAGGTGCCAGGGTGTTCTCTAAGATCGACTTGAGATCGGGGTATCATTAGCTGAAGATTCGTGATTTGGATGTTTCGAAGACGACTTTCCGGACTTGATATGGCCATTATGAGTTTCTAGTGATGTCCTTTGGCTTGACTAATTCCCCAGCAGCATTTATGGATTTGATGAACCGGGTGTTCAGGCCATATATTGACTCGTTTGTCATTGTATTCATTGATGACACATTGATCTACTCGCGAAGCATAGAGGAGCACGAGCAACATTTGAGAGTGGTGCTTCAGACCTTGCAGGAACATAAGTTATATGCTAAGTTCTCCATGTGTGAGTTCTTGTTGGATTTTGTGGCATTCTTGGGGCATGTTGTATTAGGCGAGGGTATTAAGGTAGATCCCATGAAGATCGAGGCAGTTCAGAGTTGGCATCGTCCTACCACAGCGACCGAGATCAGGAGCTTCTTGGGGTTAGCAGGTTATTATCGTCGGTTTGTGGAGGGCTTCTCATATATTGCAACACCTTTGACTAGATTGACTAGAAGGGTGCTATGTTCTGATGGTCCGATGATTGCGAGGCGAGCTTTTAGAAGCTCAAGACCGCATTGACTTTAGCACTAGTGTTAGTGTTGCCTTCTGGTTCAGGGATGTATACTATGTATTACGATGCTTCACGCATTGTCTTGGTTGTGTATTGATGCAGGAGGGGCGAATTATTGCATATGCTTCACGTTATCTGAAGCCCCACGAAACGATTACTTGGTACACAATGTGGAGTTGGTTGCAATAGTTCATGCTCTCAAGATCTGGAGGCATTATGTTTATGGGGTGTCCTGTGAGATTTACACCGATCATTGTAGCTTGCAGCATTTGTTGAAGTATAGGGATCTCAATTTGAGGTAGCGCATGTGGCTTGAGTTACTAAAAGATTGTGATATTACCATCCTTTATCATTCGAGCAAGGCGAATGTGGTTGCGGATACCTTGAGCAAAAAGGTGGTGAGTATGGGTAGTTTGGCATTCATTTCAGCAGAGGAGAGGCCATTAGCTTCGTACATTCAGTCCTTGGCTAACAGACTTGTGAAGTTGGATATTTCAGAGCCCATCCAAGTTCTTCCATGCGTCGTCGTTCAGTCTTCATTATTCGAGTAGATCAAGGCTCGTCAGTTCAATGATCCACACTTGTTGGTTCTATAGGGAGGTGCCAAGGAGGTTGCTATCGGCGAGGATGGCGTTATGCGACTCCAGGGTCGTATATGTGTCCCTAATGTTGATGGATTGAGGGAGAAGATTCTAGAAGAGGCCCATAGTTCTCGATATTCTATTCATCCAGGTGCTACGAAGATGTATCGCGACCTGAGGCAGCATTATTGGTGGCGGCGGATGAAGAAGGACATAGTTGTGTATGTAGCGAGGTGCCTGAATTGCCAACAGGTTAAGTATGACCATTAGAGGCCAGGTGGCCTACTCCAGCAGATGGTTATACCTGAGTGGAAATAGGAGCTCATCACTATGGACTTTGTAGATGGGTTGCCATGGACCTTGAGGAAGTTTGATGCAGTTTGGGTCATTGTCGATAGATTGACCAAGTCGGCACACTTCATTCTGGTTGTGACCACGTATTCTTCAGAGAGATTGGCCCAGATTTACATTCAAGAGATTGTTCGGTTACATGGTGTGCGTGTTTCCATCATATCAAATAGAGCTCAGTTTACTTCGCATTTTGGGAGGGCAGTAAAGAGTGAGTTGCGGACCCGAGTAGATCTCAGCACAACCTTTTATCTGCAGACCGACAGGCAGTCAAAACGGACGGTTCAGATCTTGGAGGATATGCTCAGAGCATATGTGATTGACTTCGGATGGCAGTGGGATCGATTCTTGCCTTTGGCTGAGTTTGCTTATAACAAGAGTTATCAGTCCAGCATTGAGATGTCTCCATTTGAGGCTTTGTATGGTCGGCAATGTCGTTCGCCCATCGCATGGTTCGAGCCCGGCGAGGATAGGTTATATGGTACTGATTTGGTGAAGGATGCCTTGGAGAAGGTGAAGTTGATTCAGGAGCGACTTCGCATAGCACAGTCCAGACAAAAGAGTTACGCAGATCAGAAGGCTCGTGATTTATCATTTATGGTAGGCGAGAAGTTTCTCTTGAAAGTCTCGCCGATGAAGGGGATCATGAGGTTCAGGAAGAAGGGAAAGTTGAGCCCGAGGTTTTGTAGGTCCATTTGAGGTGTTGAGACGAGTTGGGGAGGTTGCTTATGAGCTTGCTTTGCCTCCCAGTCTATCGGGAGTTCATCCGATTTTCCATGTGTCTCCAGAGGTATCATGACGATAGGTCATATGTGTTAGATTACAACACAGTTCAACTAGATGAGAGCTTGAGTTATGAAGAGGAACCAGTTGCCATTGTTGACAGGCAGGTTCACTAGTTGAGGTTCAAGAAGATTTCTACGGTAAAGGTTCAGTGGAGGGGTCAACAAATTAAGGAGGCGACTTGGGAGACCGAGGAGGACATGCGGAGCATATATACACACTTATTCGGCACTCCAGGTACGATTCTAGACCCGTTCGAGGATGAATGTTTGTTTAAGAGGTGGATAATGTAACGAACCGACCGGTCGTTTTGCTTTCTAGATCTATGTTCCCTTAAATAAGACTCTCAGTACATGCTTTTACTGTTTTATGACTTGCAGGGATGGTTAGTTCGGGTTTGAAAGGGTTCGGGTTGAAATCAGATCACTTAGTTTCTTAATAGTCGCATAAGGTGTCCAAGTTTGACTTGATTCAATATTTTGAGTAAACGACCTCAGAACCAAAATTTGAAGGTTCCAATAGGTTTGTATAACGATTTCGGATCTAGGCGTGTGTTCGGCTCGGGTTTCGGGTAACCAGGAAGTGTTTCAGCGCTCAATGTGGGAAGTTGGTTCATTGAAAGTTTTTCTAGTTCTTTAAATTTGGTTTGGAGTAGACTTTGGTGTTATCGAGGTCCGTTTGGAATTCCGAGCCTAGAAATAGTTATGTATGGTGATTTATGACTTGAACACAAAAATTTGACGTCATTCCGAGTTGATTTGTAAGGAATCGTACGTGCGAAAGTGTTTTTGGAAGTTTTTGAGTTTCATGTAAAATTCATGCATTTTGGTATCCGATTCGTGATTTTAGATGCCATTTTGGTGTTTCGATCGTGGCGAGTCTGTATATTGTTATTGGATGCATTAGTGTAATTAGATGGGGTCCCGAGGGGCCTCGGGTGGTAATCGGATCATTTCAGACTTTGGTTGAGGTGCTGAACCTGCTGTTGTGCTGGTGTCATTGCACCTGCAGAGGGTTTGGCCACAGGTGCGTACATGCAGGTGCGAGAGGAGTGACTGTAGAAGCGACCTGGAGTGGGCTGCGCAGTGATCGGAGATGCGAGGTTTTTCCGCATCTGTGAGCTCGCAGATGCGGACGAGGCCAGGAAGGCCTGGGGTCGCAGGAGCGGATGTCCATCCGCAAGCGCGAATGTGCAGGTGCGGGCAGTTTCTGCAGAAGCGGATGCGTAGGTGCGCATGATTCTTCGCAGATGTGGACTTGCCCAACCTTAGTGAGAACCGCACCTGCGATGGAATTTCCACAGGTGCGGCGTCGCAGGTGCGACCCTAGGTCCGCAGAAGCGGAAATCGCTGGGCAATGAAGGCTTTTAATCCGAGATTTAGGCCTTTTACCTCACACTTTCATTTGGTCTTGGGCGATTTTGAGAGCACTTTTGAGGGGGAATCGCATCTACAATACAAGGTAAGTAAACTCCACCCATTTTTAATTTAAATACGCGGATTTTTGGTAGATTAAACATGGAAAATTTGTGAAACTAGTGGGATTTTGTGAAGAACCTAGGTTTTTGGTAAATCTGGGATTTGATCACAAAATTGGTGGTAAAAATTGGAACAAATTATATATTTGAGTCGGGAGGTCATGGGCAACTTTTATGTTCAAATATTTTCGGAATCCGGGCACGTGGGCCCAGGGGTGAATTTCATGAATCTTCCAAATTGGGTTGGGTAACTAATATAAAAGCTAAATTATGAACTTTCGAGTATATATTTACTAGTTTATACTACTTTTGATTAGTTTCGGAGCCTCGACATCGTTTGAGGAGTTCTAGTGAGGTTGGAGAGTCGGATTGAGGACTTGGAATCGAGGTAAGTCTCTTGCCTAACCCTGTAAGAGGGAACTCATCCCTTTAGGTGTATTTTGTTGTGTACTACTTGTGTGGAGAGCTAGATACACACTAGGTGACGAGAGTCCGTGCGTAGCTATATTCCATGATATGTCCGGGTAGTCTTAGATCCACATCATGTCTTAATTGTACCATTGTGTTTATTATGCATATTAACTGTTTTTGGAGTAGAGTTGAGCCTAGGGATTTTAAAGTTGCAAATTTTATATTTAGATTTCTTATTTTTAGGAAGAATTGAGAAAATACATAATAACTCTCCATGTCCTCTCGCGTCGCAAGTACTTTCGCGAACGAGGTATACTTCTATACTCTCATGGGAGCGGACCGTTCGCCTCGGCAGTATAATAGATGCATCTATGGTTCGTGCCGTTCGACCCTCGGCAGTGCATACCGTATTTTGGATTGGGCCGTACGACCTCGGCATAAATCATGCGTGATAATACTCAGAGCCCGATTACACTTGATATTATTTTATAGCTTGAGAAGTTATAATCTATTTAATGACCGAAATTGCTTTGGAACTAGTAAGTGTTAGATGGAGACTCTGGAATTTACTATCAGTTAAAGAATCATTTATTCACTACTTTCTATTGTGTTATTATTATTATTCACATATTCCATGCCTATTTAGGATTTCTGTATTTTGTTTGCTGGCCCATAATAAGTGTCGATGTCGATCCCTCGTCTCTACTTCTTCGAGGTTAGACTGGATACTTACTGGGTATATGTTGTTTATGTACTCACGATACACTTCTGCACTAATCGTGCACGATCTGAGGCAGGTGCATCTGGTGTCCATTCAGGCGCGCACCCCTGTTATCCGGAGGTTTAGTGGTGAGATGCTCTCTGAGTCCATTCTGGAGCATCCGTAGTGTCACGACCCAATTTCAATTATAGGTCATGATGGCGCCCAACACTTACAGCTAGGCAAGCCAACTAATAAATTAAGCATACATTGATAAAATTTAAAACCAAGAAAATATAAACCTAAGCTCTACCAATGTGTGTGTGCCAAGACCTGGTGTCACAAGTGAATGAGCATCTAGTAGATTATACAAAACTCCAAATACTGTCTGAAATGAAATAGACAGAATGTAAATATAAGAAGAGACACTGGTAGCTGCAGAACGGCTCAGAAAGGCAGCTCACCACTATGCCTCGGAATGACGTGGGTATGCGATGATAGGTCCTTCACTAGTACCTGTCTCAGATCATGCACAAAAGTGCAGCAAGTGTAGTATGAGTACGTAAACAACGTGTACCCAGTAAGTATCAAGCCTAATCTCGAAGTGGTAGAGACGAGATGGCCGACTTTGACACTCACTATGGGTCAATAATAATAACTGAAATAAAATTAGGATATTTAAATCAGCATGATTTACAGAATTTATAATAATTTATTTAATCAGCGGAAATAATCAAATTCCTTCAAATGTAACAATTCTCAATATATTAATTAAATTCCTTCAATTCAAATAATTTCCAATTTATCAACTAAATCTCATTTACACGAGTAACAATTAATTCCTTAACAAGCAAGAATAATAATTCATTAAATTTTAAATTTTTTTAATTTATTAATTAGCTTCACAAGCTGAAATAAATTGTTAAAGTATCGTGTAATTATTATTATTAAGCACGATTTCTGCCGAGGACGTACGACCCGATCCAGAGTGTCGTGTACACTGCCGAGGGACGTGCGGCGCGATCCATAGATGCATCTATCCTGCCGAGGCGTTCGGCCCGCTCCACAAGTAAGGAGGACATTTTCTTATGTGCCTCCGGAAGGAGAGTATATTTATTATAAGATTAATTCGGGAGGAGAACAATTTCTTTTAACAATTAATTGATTTAAACAGAAAATCAAGCCTATGAGATTTCCATCCTTTAATATCTTTATCTAACAATTCACAATATATTCATATATATCAATTAATATTAATTAATCAAAGAATACTATTTACACAAGTAATGCATGCTTTGAGTCCTAAACTACCCGGACTTTAGCATTAATAGTAGCTACGCACGGACCCTCGTCACCTCGTGCATACGTAGCCCCCACAATTAGTAATAATTATTTAATTTTAATCACCTATGAGGTAAATTTTCCCCTCACAAGATTAGACAAGAGACTTACCTCGTCTTGCTCCAATTTAATCCACTATAAGGCCTTTTCCACGATTATCCAACTCTGTCTGGCTCGAATTTAGCCAAAATAATTCGATGCAATCACTAAAAATTATAGGAATCAATTCTATAAGAAAATGCTATATTTTTAATAAAAATCTCGCAATTAATTAAAAATTTGTCTGTGGGGCCCACTTCTCGGAATCCGAAAAAAGTTACGAAATCCGACAACCCATTCAATTACGAGTCCAACTATACCAGTTTCACTCAAATCCGACTCCGAATCGATACCGAAATCTCAAAAATTCGTTTCTATGAGATTTCTAAAAATTTCCCAAATTTAAATCTCAAAACACTAATTTATGGTGAAAACAATGATATACTTGTATATGTAGACCAAATCCGAGTTAGAATCACTTACCCCAATATTTTTCCCTTGAAAACCTGTCAAAAGTCGTCTTTGCTCAAGCTCAAGTTCGTCAAAAATGACAAATGGGACGAATGTCCTCTGTTTTTATAACTTACAGCTCTGTCCAGTTCGATCAAGGAGCTCGATCAGGGGAGCTCGATCTCGGGAGCTTGATTTTTTTGGGAGCTCGATCATGGGAGCTCGATCTTGGGAGCTGGTCATGGCCTCGATCAAGCCTCGAGCCTGGGACTTGGTCATGGCCTCGAGCCTGGGACATGGTCATGGCCTCGAGCCTGGGACATGGTCATGGCCTCGATCAAGTTCGATCTTGGGTCTTGATCCTGGCCCTCGAGCCTTGCCTTCGATCATGGCCCTCGAGCTGGACCTTTGATCGTAGCTTCGATACTGAGCTTCGTCCCTGGTTTCGACTCAGGCCTCGATCGTGGGCTCGATATCTGGGTTCGATCTGGGGCTCGATCACAACCTAGAATATACAGCAGAAGGGAAAATTGCAGCAACTTTTTAAGTCCAACTTTTGATCCGTTAACCATCCGAAACTCACCCTAGGCCCTCGGGACCTCAACCAAATATACCAACAAGTCCTAAAACATCATACGAACTTAGTCGAACCTCTAAATCACATCAAACAACGCTAAAACCATGAATCATACCCCAATTCAAGCTTAATGAAACTAAGAGTTTTCAACTTCTACATTCGATGTCGGAACTTATCAAATCAATTCCGATTGACCTCAAATTTTACACACAAGTCATAAATTACATAACGGAGCTATAAAAATTTTTGAAACTGGATTCCGACTCCGGTATCAAAAAATCAACTCATCGGTCAAACTTCCAAACTTAAATTCTTGTTTTTAGCCATTTCAAGCCTAATTTAACTACGGACTTCCAAATAAAATTCCGAATATGCTCCTAAGTCCAAAATTACCATACAGAGCTGTTGGAATCATCAAAATTCTATTCCGGGGTCATTTTCTCAAAAAGTTAACCGAAGTCAAATTTAGCACTTTAAGGCCAACTTAAGGAACCAAGTGTTCCGGTTTCACCCCAAACACTTCCAAATCCCGAACCAACCATCCCCGCAAGTCATAAATTATTACAAGTACCTACGGGAAGTTTTATTTTAGGGAACGGGATTCTAAAAGTTAAAATGACCGGTTAGGTCATTACACGTAGTCTCTCTCTTTTGTATTTATTTTCTGTCTATCTCACTTTTAGACAGTAGCGTAGATGTTTTGTATATTCTACTAGTTACTCGTATATTTGTGACACCGGGTCTTGAGAACATGCTAGTAGACACTTTATGACTTTTGAGTATTTATTTCATCATACTTGCTCTTTTATTAGTTTATGCTTTACTTTATTAAATTTTCTAGTTTTTTTTTATTTACTTAATAAATCAAAATCAACTACTTTGAACTTATTAAAAGGAATAAATATATGGCTAGTTCACCGTTGGCTTTCCTAGAGACGATGTTGGACACTATCACGGCCTATAGGAAGAATTGGGTCGTGACATTAAATAATTTGATTATATTTATTGTTAGTTTGACAAATAAATGAATTCTACCTCAAGCTGTTTTATAGCTACATAACTTGTGGACCTCTAGTTGAAAATTATAGTGCTAAACCAACACATCACTGAACATTTTTGCTTCAAAGTGATGTCATTTATTTATGGGCAAAGGTCCAAATATGCCCATGTACTATACGAAATTGAGTACATTTGTCCTTCATTAATACTTTAGCTCAAATATGCCCTTACCGTCACATAGTTGGTCCATATATGCCCTTAGAGTTATACAGTTGGCTCATATATGCCCTTTTCGAAACGGAATCCACCCAAACTAATTAGCTCTTTCGTTAATTGTATTAAAGCGTATTACAAACACTATTTTCTTTTTATTAGTACTTTTTTTCTTTACCTTTCTCTTTTCTTTCTTCTTTTTTCTTTTCTTCTTTTTTTTTTCTTTTTCTTTCTCCCTTATCCGTTTCCTCCATTAATGATGTCTTCTCCATTTTCGTCACCAAATTCACTTGACAAAACTCATGAATTCCAATTACTAAGAAATTATGATTTAAACTTTAAAATAATAAAAATATCTCAACCTTTAACAATACTCAAAAGACCAAAATATTTAAATTATTTTCAGAAAGATAATTTAATGATTAAAAGCCTAGAGTTCAAGTTGTAGTGTTATAAATTTGAGTTGTTAGTCTTTTTTCATCTTTTTTCAGCTGGGCATTTTTTATTTTTTTTATTAACTATATAAATTAGGGGTGTACATGGAACGGGTTAATTCGGTTTTTTTAAAAACCAAACCAAACCAATTATATCGGTTTGGATTGTTCGATTTTGTTGAATTTTTCGTTTTTTTTGTTACATTAATATTATTTTAATCTTACTTTGTTAAAATTTTTAGAACTAAATATATGTTCAGTAAAAGTTTTAAAATTGACAAACATATGATCTATAAAAATATTCTTATGGGAGAATTTTCTTAGTAATTGAAATTCATGAGTTTTGTCAAGTGAAATTGATAACGAAAATGGAGAAGACATCAGTAATGGAGGAAATAGGATAAGAGAGAAAGAAAAAGGAAAAAAAAGGGAAGAAAAGAAAAAAGAAGAAAGAAAAGAGAAAGGTAAAGGAAAAAAGTGCTAATAAAAAGGAAATAGTGTTTGTAATACACTTTAATACAATTAACGAAAGAGCTAATTAGTTTGGGTGGATTCCGTTTCGAAAAGGGCATATATGAGCCAACTGTATAACTCTAAGGGCATATATGGACCAACTATGTGACGGTAAGGGCATATTTGAGCTAAAGTATTAACGAAGAGCAAATATGCTCAATTTCGTATAGTACAAGGGCATATTTGGACCTTTTCCGTTTATTTATTTGTATTCAAAATAACTCGATTTTGCTTATACTATATACACATATTTGATAAAATTTTCCGAACGTGATAGCGCTTCTCATAAGGTGGCTCCACCCCTGTTCTGATTGTTCGAGGTTAGAGCATGTGCGACTATGGTCATCTTTCTTCCCTTTAAACAATGTCAAATTGTTCTGAACCATCTCTTCCCTCTTCTAAACATCCATTCTATCTTTCAAATATAAGATTTAGATATTATAAACTTTCAAAACTTTTCAAGAACCCACTGCTCGACTTAAAGCTTGAACATAATCTATTACTTAGCCAAAACTTTTCTGGGCTTACACTTCAGTAGAAACAACCATCGCTACTAGTTCGAAAGATGGAACTTGTCAAGTGAATTAGCCCTTTTAGAAAGTTCATGCCCAACTTTAGAGGAAGTCAATTTTTTTGGCTTGGTCGAACCTTGTAACTTGTGTTGTCTATTTATTCTATGAAATATAATGCTAGAGTTTTCCAATAAAAATAGAGATTGGTCCATGTGATATTATATGAGCATAGAACAATTCTTTGGAATGAACCCAACAAGATAGTGGACATCAAATCTAAAATTTCACAAATCATTGTACTATATGATAAGTGTGAAGGTCTTTAGGGTGAAATTGAATTACCTAAATAATCTTCAAAAGTTGAATGACCATTTTATCCTTAAGTAAAATACTACTCCTACAATATTATTATACTAGAAAGTAAATTTACCTTTTAATAAGTATTAAGTTTGTAGGGGAATCCTTTAAGAATTTATCATGATGCCATATCTTAAATTTTTTTATTTTTCAAACTTAAACCTTTTAAGTTTCATATTTATATCAACGTAAAATAGTGAGTCATTAATTTCCTAAGGTTGGTGCACTAAATAAGTAATAAGAGTAACGAATTTCAGCCAAATATTATATTATTGACGGTCAAAAGTGAGAAGGTCTTAAACTTAAACTTAAACTACACAAATACTATCTATTAAAAATTGAGTGGCCCTCTTGCCTTTCCAAAAAACAATTGAGCCTTATGTTAATGTTAATCTCAACCAGTGTTTTCAATGGCGCTGATGGGGCGCGCCTTGAGACGCGTCTTTGGGCAAGGCGATGGTAAATCGCACTGAGGCGAGAGTGAGTGGCGCATATCCACAGAACGCACACTCAAACCACTCGGGCGTACGCCAAGGCGCACCTTGCGTCCCACCAGCGAGGCGCATGCCTAGATCTGGAGCAAATCAGTTAAAAATCAATAAGAAGAATTTACATAAACATGAAATACAAGTACACCAAGAAATAGAAGAGAAATTGCATTTTTGACGTTCTGATTGTTCCACTTTTTTTGCATAAAACTAAGAAAAAGATTCTTATCAGCGATTTCATAAAAAAACTGCCTATTTTAGAAAATCTCAGAGCTCCTCATTTGCTTGATACTAAGAGTTGTCATCTCTAATAAGTGAATGGGTATTTAGGGATGAAGATGAAGCCCTTTGTGACTTTGAAAGTAAAGAGAGTTTTTTATTTTTGTCTATTTCACAAAAGGGACACATTGAAAAAGCTGTAAAGACCCTATTGCACTGCCCTATATGACCAGATGTTGTTATCTCATGAAATCACGTATATGATTTTACCTTTTTCTTTATTTTCTGTTTTCTTTCTATTGTTTCGTCTTTTTAATTTCTTAATTGATTTAATCTTTCTATTTTATTTTCCAAAGTAAATCTTTTATTTTTCTTTATAATTTATTGGCTGGTCTATCTCGTTCTAATATTATCTTTACACAAAAAAAAGAAATATATGACATAAAAAGAGTTGAGTCACTTCAGTCTGATATAGATAATATTGCAATATTGGTTTGCATTGCCTTGTTATTTTTACAATACTTCCATTGTCAGACTTACATCGTGGTTATTATTATTATTATTATTTAAAGGTTAGTAGCTAAATGAGCTCTAAGAATTATGATTTGGCAGTCAACTTTTAGGAGTATAATTTAATAATATAAAAACAGCACGTAGTGAATGATTATATGTTTATATTAGCATGTTTAAATATTACGTATACAAATATGCAATTTTTTTTATTATTTTATGTTAGTCAATGATAATCCTTCACTAACTTTTTTGTTCATTGAATTTTATATAATCTTAATGAAATTTTCATACTTTATTATTTAAGAAAATTATAAAATAAAAATATTAAAGATCCGTGGGCTTACGCCTCGTCCCACACGTAGTAAAACGTATGGCCTTTTAAAACACTAATCTCAACAACATTGAATCGAGTAAATGGGATTTTTTTCATCTACCAAAAGTTATTGCACGTTGTAGGTTTGCCGATTTTGCTTAATAAATGGGGAGGACTGTTTAGACTACCAGTAGTTATTGCAGATTCAAAATGTGCAAATAGTCCTTTGAAATTCCCCCCTTAATAACATATATAGTCTTAGACTTTTCATATCTTCTATCGCACACATCAAAATGTCAAATCACTTTAACATTTTTCTCTTCTTTTTGTCAGAAATTCCTATTTTTTTCATATAAGTATAGTCTCTTTTCAATTGTCTTATTTTGTTCAGTACCATCCCAACAAGTAAATTTATTTCTTTTCCCATTAGAATCCATTTTTCATAGGGAAAGAAAGTATTCTGCTGCTTTACCCATGAACTCAAAGTGCAAATGTTCACAACAAACTGAAAGCAAATATTAAGGATAGATCAATAAACACCTTCACAAATATTTTTGATATGTTAACCTTCATAGCAATTGGCTGGTTATAAAAAGAGCACGGAGACAAAGAACGTAGAAAGCTAATCATTTTGATTATTTTACTTTTGCAACACTATGGAGAAAGACAAATCGAGTGGTTGATTTCTCTTTTTCACATTTATATTAAGAAGAAAGTGGAGATAAAATCGGGTTTTACTTTCTAAACTTATTCTTTAATTTTCTATCCTTATAAATTTAAATTTTAGATTATATATAAATAAGTTATAACTATAAATATATATTATGCAAATATCGATATGGCATACACGTGCAACACATGTGTCTAAATACTAGTATATTCTTATAAATAGCATATGGTTTCAATGAGAAAATATCTTATATCATCGGTTACAATTTGAATATTATAAAATAATTTCATAAATATCATTTATATATGTCCAATCTCTCATATTATTTTTATTGATCTCATATAAAAATTGTAATAGAATTACTAAAATTTATAATAGACCATAAAACTGATCTCCATGTTCTTATCAACAATCTAACTGAAAAAGAATTTGGAGTGGAAAATTTACACTCTTTGACTATGTAGAAGCAAGACTCCACCTCAAGATCTCTATATGCAAAACTTATAATTAAAAAATAGTTATTGTCATGAAGTTTTAAACTTCACTGGTAAAATCATGATAATTTTCTGAAGTTTTGCTTGTTGAATTTGAAACTACATGGCAATAATTATTTTTCAGTTATTGGAGTTGAAAAGTAGGAGTATTTGTTAATTCTATCTGGCTATATGAGTGAGAAAAAATCAAATATTCTTGTTGAGGAAAAAAATATACATTTGATAAAAGATAGTGAATGATCTCCAAAGAGAGAAAGAATACCAATTTCAAGTAAAAAAGACAATTAGTTCTTAAATTTTTTCTAACTCACACTAGCCTTGATTTATTTATTTATTTTGGAATTATTGAGAATGTCAAACAATTTTCACCAAGCAAAGACATGAAAAATTGCACCCCTTGTGTCACGACCCAAAAATTCCTCCGAAAAAGTAGTGATGATACCTAATCTCTAGAACTAGGTAAGCCTAACATATACCAAAATGATAACATATTCCACTAAACAACTATTAAACATGAACCGAAAATTTCTGTATAAGCCAATAATCTCAACAAAATACAGTATCCCAAAATCGATAGCACACATTATATGTTTTTATAAGAGTCACTAGAAATAACAATACAATACATCATTGTCCCGAAATAATAAGAAACATTGAAAATAAAAGACAAGAGAAGGTGACTTCGGAGCCTGCGAATGTCAAGCAGGTATACCTTTAAGTCTCGAGCCGTGCAGACATAAATCTCAAACTAACTCGATCATAAATACCTGAATCTGCACAAAAAAAATGCAAAAGCGTAGTATGAGTACACCACAGCAGTACCCAGTAAGTATCAAGCGTAACCTCGGTAAAATAGTGATGAGGTCAGGTAAAAACATCTATCGGACATGTAAACCTGTGCAGGATATGACATACAACTAACAAGGAAGGAATATCAATATAAGGCCATTACCAGAAAGAATTCAAATTACAATCAACAGTGAAGATAAGGGGCACACGAATGGCTACGAGAAATAACCAAGTAATTAAGCAACGACATAGTCGGGGTACAAATGAAGTATGAATGTGTTCAAGTATGGAAAATGATGACAACTCAACCAAACAAATCATTCCTAACACACGAATTTCAATAATCCCACTTCTCGTAATAACAAATCATAAATCACAACTTCCAAACGTTACAGACATCGCACCTTGTACCCACATGTTCCATATCAATTTTACACGGCAAAATTCATGTACTACCGGGTACATAGAATCCGTGTCAAATGCTAATAAATAATATTCGAGGGATCAATTCATATATAATAAAGTAAAATTACAGTTTCTAAACCAAACATGAAATCAATGAGAAAATGAGTTTATTTTGAAATACATTTGGGTGAAGAGAATAACATTTTCAAATAAAATAAGGCATCAGATATGCTAGTGATTTGAATATAGAATTTAATAAATTAAAATATAATAGAAATTTCTTTTTAAGTTAAGTAAAAATATCATATAAGGTAAGGAGATAAAGTTGAGAAATCGATTAAAGTGAAATATGACGACTATTAAAATAGTAAGGTACCGAATGAAACGACGAGTTTTAATTTAAGAGTCACATGAGGTAAGCATGTTATTAATTCTTTTTGTTAAAACCCGTTATGTTACTAACAATTCAACAGGGTATGAGATAATGACTCGGCGTAGTAAATTCATCTTAAAAATCAATTCACCAAAATAATAGTAATAGGAAAGGAAAACAGGAAATGACGGAAAAACAGTAAAATAATGAAAACAACTCAATCCTCTAAAAAAGTAAAAATCAGAAATACCAATCATCAGAGTCTCGTACGAAAGAACTAAAGCCAACACAATACAACAATGAATACAAAACACATAAATTGTTGCTACGCGCAACCCGATCCCACCGTACAAACACATCCTCCCTTATTCCACCATGTAAATATCAATAATAATAAGTAAATATATATTGCGGCGTGCAACCCGATCCCACCATATAATTAGAGTCAATATCATAATCCTCCCTTATTTTACCATATCAATCCTCCCTTATTTCACCTGTTGCGACGTGCAACCCCTCCCACCGTATCAATATAAATTCTGTCTTATTCCTCCTGTTGCGGCGTGCAACCTGATCCCACCGTATTATCATTTTACAATCCTCCCTTATTTTACATGTTGCAGTGTGCAACCCGATCCACAAGCAATTTAAATTAACAACAACAATCCAATCACTCAATTTACAAGGATCTCTACAATCAAAGGTTATAAGTACACAGCAAAAAGTAACCAGAAAATAATCAAAGTAATGCAACAAATATTACGAAAATAAATGGAGAAGTAAAGCACGTGGCAACTAAGGAGTGCAAGTGAAATAGTTAAGACAAGTAGCAAATAGCCACGAAGTCATGAAATGAACTCAACAATTAAGGGTTCACAAGACAATAAGGAAGGCAACAACTTCAACTAAAGTATATAAATGCAAAATATCAAGTAAGGAGTACAATGAGTGCTAACAATGTCAAATAAAGTATATAATATTAGATTAATGATGAGAGACATAGCACGTCATGATAATTTATTTAAAGGCATGGAAAGAGCCTAGATCACCTAAACCGGTCAAATACTATATATAACTCGTGCACCCACTCGTCACCTTGCGTACACGGCTTTCACGTAACACAATTAGCACAATCAACTCGAATTATAAGGGGTAGTTTTTTTTTCATACAAAATTAGGCAAGATACTTACCTCAATTTGGCCAAATCAATACCCAAATTAGCTTTTCTTTTACAAATTCACCTATGCTCGGCTCTATCTAGGCAAAAACGACTAAGGTACATCAAACAATGCAAGTGAAAATAATTTTAATTAACAAAGTTATGATCATTAAATAATTTCTAAAAAGTCAACAAAAGCCAAACCCGGATCCGCTCGGTCAAAACTCGAGTTAAAGGGTAGGTCTTGACTACCCATAACCCTACGAGTCAATTTATGTGTTTTGTTTTCAAATCCGACTCCAATTCGACTCTCAAATCTCAAATTTTTATTTTTCAAAACTTTGGCAAAACTTCCCAAATTTCTCTTAGATCCATATGAATTTAATGTTAAATCTAATATATAATCACGAAATATAATTAAAAACTGATTAAAATTACTTACCCTATAGTTTGATATGAAAATCCCTCCACAAAATCGCCTCCCATCGAGGCTAGGTTAAAAAATGGTAAAATGAAGCAAAGTCACGGAATACTCAGCTATATGCAAGCTGTAGATGTCGCATTTGCGACACGGGGTTTGCAATTGCGACCCTCGCAAAAGCGAAGAATCCTCCGCAAAAGCGAAACTTGAACAGTTTTGAATCCTTTGCAAATGCGACAGAAAATTTCGCAAATGCAGACACTGGTCATCGTAAAAGCGACTAGTTTTTCGCAAAAGCGACCAGTTTGTCGCAAAAATGACCCTACCCAGCCCAGGCCTTCATCACAAATGTGATGCAGAACTTGCAAATGCAAACTCTACATGCTTCGCAAAAGCGATCATTTCTTTGCAAATGCGAGTCCCTTCCCCAGTAGCCCAGGTTCGCAAATGCGAGGACTACCTCACAAATGTGGTAGTCGCATTTGCGACAATAACATCACAAAATGCGATTGAACCAGTACCAACACTTACCAATTTAACAAAATCAATCCGAAACGAATTTGAAACCCACCCGATCCCTTGTAGTTCCAAACCAAACATCCACACCCATCCAAAAACATAACAGAAAATCGTTCGCGTGATCGAAACACCAAAATAACCTCTAGAAGCACGAATCGAACGCCAAAGCACATGAAAATTACAATGAACTTCAAGAACTTGTAGAATCGCAACCAAGCGTCCGAACCATATCAAATCAACTCCAAATGACACCGAATTTTCCAGGCAAGTTCCATATGACGAAACGGACCTACTCCAAGTTTCGAAATCAAAATCCGAACCCGATAGCCTCAAAGTCAAACCATGGTCAAACTTAGAAAAATTCAAACCTTTAAATTGTCAACTTCCGCCAAATGGTGCCGCAACCTTCTAGAAACATCCAAATACAAATCCGAGCATATACCCAAGTCCAAAATCACTATCCGGACCTATCAAAACCATCGAAACTCCTATCCGAGGTCAAATACTCAAAAGTCAAACTTGGTTAACTCTTTCAACTTCAAGTTTCTCAAGTGAGAATCGTCCTTCAAAATCAATTCCGTATAACTCAAAAACCAAGGCCGACCTTGCACGCAAGTTATAATGCACTCTGTGAAGCTATTCATGACCTCAAACTACTGAACCGGATGCAATTGCTCAAAACGACCAGTCGAGTCGTTACCACCTCCCCCGCTTAAACATACGTTCGTCTTCGAACGTGCTAGGAGTCATTCTAAAACTATCAAATCACTACATAAGCTCACCATACATACACTCGGGGGTGAATTTACCTCATCCCAATCCTTGTAGTCCTGACAACATAACTTAACTGAAGATCTCACTTCATCCTCAGTCCATAACCTTAGGATAGAACTCAATCCTCAACATCTAAAACTCATCATAGAACCCGAATCTAGCATTAATACGTTGTATGGGTTTGAACAAGCTGAATCGAGCCACAACCCCAGCCCACGGTACTATCACATGATATTCCACACAACTCGAATGCCTACAGCAATAACTTTCGACCACCATAGTTGTCTAATAGCAACTTAGGTACTGGTAATTCACTTCATATCGAATAAAACCTTATTCCGGACCTCCGTAATGATGCCCATGATAAATAAACATGCAGAAACTCATAACCACCCATGAAATCAACAAGGCAAGAAGCTCCATTGTTCGTCAAGGGCCATTGCCCAATTTTGAGCGGAAATAACATCATCCTTCCTGACACTCCTCATCCCATCACGATAGTGCAAATCTTAGGTCTAGAAACCTCATCTCAGCCAATACAAGCAGCCCAACTGACAACTCACCCCGAGACCACACAGAGTCTCACACAACACGATTCATACACCAAACTAGCAATAACTCAGATATGCAGCAAAAATATAAGGAAACCAAGGTACGAGGACTATCTAACAAGTACAACATATTTAACAGCAAAAGTACAATTTCATTAACTTATTCCGCAGAGGAAAAAAAAAACACCAAATAAACACAAGGAAAGGGTATCCCATAAAACATCCGCTACAGCGTGCAACCCGATCCCAAATATATCAATCCACATAGGGATACCTATCCAACCAAAGTGCTCGGGTTCACTGATCACATGAATGTCGATATCAAGCACAATAGAGCGCACAAGTATAACTGTTGGAAAATGAATAGAAATAATACAACATGGAGGAAAGCAAGCACAACTAAGGTGCAATGAGCAAATCAACATCACGAGGGCCATATTGCCCACACCGCCATAAGGCTTGAATGGTCATGCGTGCAAATAATCATATAACTTCACAACCCATCATAGCATAAGAGAGAAGCACATAATATAGAATGGGCACGGATAACATCCATTCTGCCTGGTACTAAACTCAGGATATCAATTTCACAAGAGTAACCAAACCTGATCCGATATAGAATACAAATTCTCTTTGGGCTTTCAAATAGCCCCAAAACCAATCCTGATCATTTCCGAACAGGTAAATATCCTTCCAAAATTCCATAGCAACCTATCGATAATTTATGCCATCAGTTATACCATTATCAATATTTCTTCATAATCTGTACCCAAGAAATACTCCGCCTATGAGGATACCAGCCCCGAAACCTCATGAATACCATAATTTCCATACCCGATCTCAACTACGCTACTCAATTGGTTGATACATCACTCACGCTCCATCATCTTATGGAAACAACCATATAGATCTTCCGTGTCGCGTACCAAAACCTGAACCTCAGAAGCCTCAAAACCCGGTAATTACCATACTACTAGCCAAGCATCCGCAAACCAAAACACAAGGTGCCTTCCTAAAATGCACGATTTTCACATGCGATATAAAGTAATGCCATCATCTTATTAACTTCTTATATCCATCCAGGAGAAAACCCTAATGCACAACATATTTCTTATGGTTGTAGCAGACAACTGACTCACGCCATGGCCGAGACAATCGAGAACTCTCTGAGACCCGCCCGCATGTAACTAAGCCATCAGGATCGAATCTCCCCTACTCAACTGAGTCACACAAACCGTCCAACCCAAGAGTACTGCCACAAACACCGATAGAGAATTACCACCCAAAAAGGACCACCGAGCGAACCCATTTCTTCGGATACTCCTTGACTTTCCTTCAGGGTAACACTTCTCCCTGTCGGTATACAACGATCTCAAAACCAAATATCAATGAAGAAGACCCTAGCACAAACCACAGAGGCCAAAAGCTCATAAACTACCGCATTTCCTCAAAAGCACCCCATAATGCCGCAACCGACATGCCCACGCTGAAGAGACCTTCTATGAATCTAAAGTTGTTGCTCTAACCTCTCTGATACTGAAATGTAGAATTATTAATGACGCAGAAATACCGCAAGTCCCAGTACTATCCTATGCAAATCTCAGATCTTAATCATATACAAATTTCGGGGAATCTTTCAATACTATATATACACCCCGGGCCAAAACTGATATAACACCTGACCCTACAATCTGCTTGTCGATAGTGGACCCCCCACTTGGAGAGAAGCCATAGGACATAACATCCGATGAACCACCATACTAACTTGCACCGCTCGTACAACACCAATCATAAAATACCTCAAATCATCTACTAAGTGCATGCATCCCTCGTGATAGTCGAACTCGCTTCCTCTAGTGCCTTGAATGCTATTATGCACTGAGTAGAAATCCCATACGAACCACATAGTCTCTAATACCACCAACTATCCTTAGACCAAACTCCACATCACCCTACCACGATTACGACGACTAGGCAACCAATTAGACCTTCCCAAGCTCATACTTATCAACCAGATGCCAGAACCCGCTGCACCCCCACGTGAACAACTGAATGATTTCTCAATACATCTGCATCCTCAGTCTGGACGACAAGTTGAGACAGTGGTTGAGCATCCATGGCTCCCTCATAGCTCATCCGCAGTATCATGAATTGTTGGCACATAGCTGTTAGTGAGTGCGCAATATCATACACGAGTGGATGCAAAGGAATATAAGATATATGCTTCAAGCCTAATCAATGTCGCACGAAAAGGAATGAAAGAAGTGGAATTTCCTAATAGTTCTGTAGCCTCTCGAAAATAAGTACAGATATCTCTGTACTGATCCACTAGACTCTACTAAACCTGCTTATGACTCGTAGAACCTATGAACCTAGAGCTCTGATACCAACATGTCACAACACAAAAATCCGTCCGAAGGAGTCGTGATGGTACCTAGTCTCTAAAACTAGGTAAGCCTAACAGATGCCAATATGATAACAGATTCTACTAAACAGCAATTAAACATGAACCGACAATGAATACAAAACACATAAATTGTTATGGCACACTATCTGATCCCATCGTACAAACACGGTCATCCCTTGTTCCACCATGTAAATATCAATAATAATAAGTAAATATATGTTGCGCCGCGCAACCTAATTCTACCATATAATCAGATTCAATATCATAATCCTCCCTTATTTTACTTGTTGCGACGTGCAACCCGATCCCATCGTATCAATATAAATCCTCCCTTATTCCTCCTGTTGAGGCGTGCAACCCGATCCCACCGTATTATCATTTCACAATCCTCTATTATTTCACCTATTGCGGCGTGCAACCCAATCCATAAGTAATTTAAATTAACAACAACAATCCAATCACTCAATTTGCAAGGATCTCTACAATCAAAGGGTATAAGTACACAACAAAAAGGAACCATGAAATAATTAAAGGAATACAACAAATATTACGAAAATAACAGGATAAGTAAAGTACGTGGCAACTAAGGTGTGTAAGTGAAACAGTTAAGATACGTAGCAAATAGGCACTGAGTCATGGAAGGAACTCAATAATTAAGGGGTCACAAAACAATAAGGAAGGCAACAACTTCAACTAAAGCATATAAATGCAGAATATCAAGTAAGGAGTACAATGAGTGCTAACAACGCCAAATAAAGTATATAAGATTAGATTAATGATGAGAGATATAGCACGTCATGAAAATTTATTTAAAGACATGGAAAGAGTCTAGATCACCTAAACCGGTCAAATACCATATATAACCCGTGCACCCACTCGTCACCTTGCGTACACGGCTTTCACGTAACACAATTAGCACAATCAACTCGAATTCTAAGGGGTAGTTTTCCCCCATACAAAGTTAGGCAAGACACTTACCTCAATTCGGCCAAATCAATACCCAAATTAGCTTTTCTTTTACAAATTCACCTCTGCTCGGCTCTATCTAGGCAAAAACGACTTAGGTACATCAAAAAATGCAAGTGAAGATAATTTTAATTAACAAAGTTATGATCATTAAATAATTTCTAAAAAGTCAACAAAAGCCAACCCTGGATCCGCTCGGTCAAAACTCGAGTCAATCCTCTATTATTTCACCTATTGCGGCGTGCAACCTGATCCATAAGTAATTTAAATTAACAACAACAATCCAATCACTCTATTTGTAAGTATCTCTACAATCAAAGGGTATAAGTACACAACAAAAAGGAACCATGAAATAATTAAAGGAATACAACAAATATTACGAAAATAACCGAACAAGTAAAGCACGTGGCAACTAAGGTGTGTAAGTGAAACATTTAAGACAAGTAGCAAATAAGCACTAAGTCATGAAATGAACTCAACAATTAAGGGTTCACAAGAGAATAAGGATGGCAACAACTTCAACTAAAGCATATAAATGCAAAATATCAAGTAAGGAGTACAATGAGTACTAACAACGTCAAATAAAGTATATAAGATTAGATTAATGATGAGAGACATAACACGTCATGACAATTCATTTAAAGGCATGGAAAGAGTCTAGATCACCTAAATCGGTCAAATACCATATATATCTCATGCACTCACTCGTCACCTTACGTACACGGCTTTCACGTAACACAATTAGCACAATCAAATCGAATCCTAAAGGGGTAATTTTCTCCCACACAAAGTTAGGCAAGTCACATACCTCAATTCGGCCAAATCAATACATAAATTAGCTTTTCCTTCACAAATTCACCTCCGCTATGCTCAATCTAGCCAAAAACGACTTATGTACATTAAACAATGCAAGAAAAAATAATTTCAATTAATAAAGTTATGATCTTTATACAATTTTTAAAAAGTCAACAAAAGTCAATCCCGGGCCCGCCCTGTCAAAACTCGGGTCCAAGGGTAGGTCTTGACTCCCCATAACTCTACAAGTACATATATATGTTTTGTTTCTAAATTCGAGTCCAATTTGGCTCTCAAATCTCAAATCTTTATTTTTCAAAACTTTGGCAAAAATCCCCAAATTTTCCCTTAGATTCTCATTAATTTGATGTTAAATCTAATATATAATCACGAAATATAATTGAAAATTAATTACATTACTTACCCAATAGTTTGGTATGAAAATTCCTCCACAAAATTGCCTCCCATCGAGGCTAGGTTCAAAATATGGTAAAATGAAGCTTAGTATCGGAATACTCAGCTATATGCAGGCTTCAGATGTCGCATTTGCGATACGGGGTTCGCAATTACGACCCTCGCAAAAGCGAAGAATCCTCCGCAAAAGCGAAACTTGAACAGTTCTGACGCCTTCGCAAATGCGACAGAAATTATCGCAAATGCGGACACTGCTCTT
Source organism: Nicotiana tabacum (assembly GCF_000715075.1). Classification (NCBI taxonomy): domain Eukaryota; kingdom Viridiplantae; phylum Streptophyta; class Magnoliopsida; order Solanales; family Solanaceae; genus Nicotiana; species Nicotiana tabacum. Next base: position 29,703,881 of record NC_134088.1, on the reverse strand, counting down.
TGCAAACCCGAGTGAGAATTTCTTACCCCAATGATTCCCTTGCAAATCTCTCAAAATATCTCCACAAACCGAGCTCTCTAAGTTCAAAAATTAAAGTGAGATCAAACCCTCTAAAATCCCCTTTTCTGCCTAGTTAAACTGCTTCTGCGATTCATTTAGCTACTTCTCTGGTGCCGCTTTTGAGTTCAGCCAAATGCATATGCGGAAAATCACTGACGCTGACGAACCGCTTCTCCGTGTGCGCATATGCGCAAACTCGTCCACTTCTGCGGACCGGCGTCCTAAAGCTCTCTTCTGCTTCTGCGACCTTCTCGTCATACCTGCGACCACTAGCCACCTTCTTCAGCCCCGCTTCTGTGAGCTTAAACCGGCGAGAAAAATTCCGCAGGTGCGAATGCACCAGAAGGTAGAATCCCAGCAAATGCTTCAAGTCCAAATTTGATCCGTTAAGCATCCAGAGTCCACCCGAGGCTCCCGGGACCTAAACCAATATACCAACCAGTCCTAAAACATTATACAAACTTAGTCGAGCCCTCAAGTCACATCAAACAATGCTCAAAACGTGAATTGCACATCGATTCAAGCCTAACGAACTTCTAACTTCTACAATCGATGCCAATACCTATCAAATCAAGTCTGATTGACCTCAAATTTTGCACACAAGTCATAATTGACATTATGTACCTACTCCAACTTACGGAATTGTAATCCGCCCTGATATCAAAAAGATCACTCCTAGTCAAACTTTCCAAAAAATCATCCAATTTTTCCAACCTTCGCCAATTAACGCCGAAATGACCTACAGACCTCCAAATCAACATTCGGACATGCTACTAAGACCAAAATCACCCTAAAAAGATGTTGTAACCGTCAAAACTATATTCCTGAGTCATCTTTGACAATTCAAACTACAGTTAGTTCTGTCACGCCCCGACCTCAAGGAGTACGACCGGCGCTCAGCCAAGATAACTCGGCCGAGCAAGCCTGTACAATACCTGCTACACGATCTAACTCATGAATAAAGAGTAAATCTATTTCATTAATTAGACAACGAGGAGATCATGTATACAACACCAATCCATTACTATTAGATACATCATTTATAAATCCCCAAAATATTACATTACACATCCATAATTTAGAAAAGGAACATGTGATACAATTACAACATCTTTAGTTTTACCTTCCCAATACCAACGTATAACCCACGCCATGTCTACGGAGCCTCTAACGGGTACAAGAGAGTACTAGGATAGTGCCGGCAATAAGGCCCCGACTATACCTCAAAACACAATACATGAGAAACAAAATATATATGACCCCGATATGAAGTGGGGCTCACCAAGTCAGCTGAGAGGAGGATGTACTGCTATCACTGATCGATACCGCCTGCTATGAAACTACTTTCATCCATTAAAAGATGTAGCGCCCACGGCAAAAGGTATGTGAGTACATGTGTAATAGTATGTAAGGAAGATAGAATAACATATGGAAATACGGTAACTCAAATAAGAGGAAAATAAGTTACGTCAAGAAACTACAAAATGACCCATAGCATCACATGTCAAGTCTTATTATACTCACATCATTCTAAACTTCTTTTAGGATCAAGCATGCCCTATGAACTATGCGTGGAATACAAAATATTGATGTGAAAGTACAAACATGTACAAACAAGGGCAATGGAAGTGGCACCTATTGTACGTGTTGCCTATGCGTCTCACCAGACTGTCCATATAGTTCACATATTATATTATACACCTATGTGTTTCATAGATTGTCCATAAGGTTTCATTCATATTGCACACCTATGCGTTTCATAGACCGTCCATAGGGATTCATTTATATTATACACCTATGAGTTTCATAGACCGTCCATAGGGATTCATTCATATTAAACACCTATGCATTTCATAGACCATCCATAGGGATTCATTGATTTTATACACCTATGCGTTTCATAGACCGTCCATAGGATTCACATATTATACCATCATGCACACGACCCTATTTACACTCAAGCGACATGATTAACATTACCATTGAGGTCGTAAGTTCTTAGGTCGTTGGAATACTTCATGTTCATGTTCATGCTCATCATGGAGATAAACAGCTTATTACATTAACACATGCATAGAAAATCACTAAGTAGATTTCAATGGTGCATGGACCCAATTCCTTTTCTTAAGGTTCATCATCATTTAACTTCGGACGTCTCTTTTCCACCTCATTAAATACCTATTTTTCATCTTAAGGTCACTAGCTAAGTTCATAATTCTCGGTGACTTAACATCGCATTCATTTACATTCATTATTTCAGAAGCATACAACTATAGTTAAAACCATTGGAACATACAATGCCTCATGATTCTCATTTTGGCTAGCGGCCACAGTTCATGTTCATACTATCACTTACTTGTACTAATCATGGGTGATCATAGGACATTAATGACATTATTATATAAATGAGTCAAAACTCATATTATAATCTTTCACACCTTCTTTTATTTCATTGGCACTATTGTACTAGCCATGAATGTAATTCTCATTCTTAGCACAATGGCCACATTTCTACATCTCATACTCGCTTCTTTCACTTTCAAACATCATCACGGATCATCAACAACAAAGCATTTCTACTCAAGACCTTAAGTCCACATGTGAGCAAATAAGAATGTTAGGCACATTGAGATTTCTTACATAATTTGGTGTAATAGCTTTCATTTGGATCACGACTTGAAGTTATAACATTCAGATATGCAACCCATGCTTTGAGCATATTTTCAAATAGCACATAACATAACAAGAATATTTGGAATACATATTGAGCATATATCTTTTGGACACAAGGCTTATTCGAAATAATAAATTTTATAATGAGCAACACGGGACTTACAAGGATATCGTGGAGTCCGATTTTTAAGAGAAGAGTTTAGCTAGCATACCTGAAATTTGCCCCTTAATAATACTATGATAGTCCACCAACTAAACAACATCAATCTACAATAATAAAACACAATTGCACCAATATTAGTAAGATTTCTATACTTTAAGTCATTTTGACTTTTTATCAAACATCTAATGTACTTATATTTCTACAACCTCCGTCAATGGAATTTCTTCTCCGAACAACCACCTTCCACACCAATGATTCATATTACAATTGTCTCAAGGCCATCCACAACTTCCATTAGCACATGCATGCCCAACAATTCACTCTCAACCCATAAATCTTATCAATTAATTCATTTTACAATCTCTATAATACCAACACAACCGAAGTTAGGCACTTTTGGCTCCCAATCACCATCCCATAAGTCATAACACATATTTCATACATAATTAATCACCATAGATTAGTTAGAGATGGTAGACATACCTCTTATAGTGAAACTCTTGAGAATCCCAACTTGTAGTATTCTTGACCAATTTGGGGATTTGAATGGAAATCTATGGATCTTGAAAATTAATCCTTGTTAAAATAAGTGTTTAGGAGTAGAAATCAACTCAAAATACTCCAGAAATATTGCCTTGGTTCATGGGAGAGAAGTATAGGACGGATTCCCCTTGATAGAGCAAGCCATAGCTCAAAGAAATGACTTAGCCACTCTTTACCCGCTCGTGTACTTTTATATTGCAGGGGACACCGCGGCGGGCGGGCGGCGCGCGCGTAACGTGAGCTATCACTACTCAGGCAACATTTCCTAGCACGCGATGAGCACGCGTTACAGACTAAATGAGCTGGTTTGTTCCTTGTAACCCTGTTTTCCTTTCGTGCGCTGAGTGCGCGTTAGGGCCTAAATGCGTTGTTTTTGCCAATTTCAACCAACTTTTCAAGCCTAATGTTTTTACTTCCTTTTGATATTTTGACACTCCCAACCACCTCAATATGAACTATACATGCATTACCATGATCTAATCCCAACCATTCTCTAGTGGGTACGCACGAACTCCGAGATTGACTTTATTACCTTCTTAAACTTAATTACATAAATAGCCCGAGTCAAATATGAGAATTTATGAGGCTTTACAAGTTCCTACGACTTAAACATCCATTTTAGGGATTATGTGTCCCATTTCACTCCGAGACCAAAAATCAAACCTCCCGGCAAGTTAGAAAATCACAAAAATGAAATAGAGGGAGCAAAAATAGGTGTTCGGGGCTAATTCTCTCAAAAGGACCGGTCGGGACGTTACACCAGGCGTTCATCGCAAATACGAATTGTACAGGCTTCGCAAAAGCGATCATTTCTTTGCAAATGGGAGTCCCTTCCCAAGCAGCCCAGGTTCGCAAATGCGAGTACTACCTCACAAATGCGGTAGTCGAATTTGCGACAAAAATATCGCAAATGCGATGGAACCAGTACCAACACTCAACAATTTAACAAAATCAATCCAAAACCAATCTGAAACTCACCCGAGCCCTCAAAGATCCAAACCAAACACCAACACCAGTCCAAAAATATAACATGAACTCGCTCGCGTGATTGAAATACCAAAATAACCTCTAGAAGCACGAATCGGATGCCAAAACACATGAAAATCACAATGAATTTTAAGAACTTCTAGAATTGTAACCAAGCGTCCGAACCATATCAAATCAACTCCAAATGACAGCGAATTTTGGAGGCAAGTTTCATATGAAGAAACAGACATATTTCAAGTCCTGAAACCAAAATCCGAACCCGATAGCCTCAAAGTCAAACCATGGTCAAACTTAGGAAAATTTCAAACTTTTAAATTGCCAACTTCTGTCAAATGGTGCCGAAACCATCTAAAAATATCCAAATACACATCCAGGCATACACCCAAGTCCAAAATTACCATACAGACCTACAGGAATCATCGAAACTCCGATCCGAGGTCAAATACTCAAAAGTCAAACTTGGTCAACCCTTTCAACTTCAAGCTTCTCAAATGGGAGTCCTCTTTCAAAATCACTTCCGGATAACTCAAAAACCAAGGCCGACCATGCACGCAAGTCATAATACACTCTGTGAAGCTATTCATGACCTCAAATTGCCGAACCAGACGCAATTGCTCAAAACGACCAGTCGGGTTGTTACACCTTGAATCCAACATCAAGTTCCCAAATTAACAAGCGCGATGATAATAAACAAACTATAAATATATTATTACAGTAAAGCGAGTTAAAAGAAGCTACATAAGCTAGGGGATTGTATACAAATATGTATTTTGAAAACGAAAAGTAATATGCAAATTTATTAGCTTAAATTAATTCAATTTCAATCTACATACATAAATTTAGTTTATCTATAAAAGAGTCAATTAAAAAAAATAAAATTTAGAGTTAAGTCAAGTAATGCTGAATGAAGCGACACCCAAATCAACAAGTGCATGTGAATGAAAAATGGTGGAAACAATGACAGGGTTAATGGAATGGATAAGATCCTCCGGATCTCTTCACCCTCGATTAGAGATCTCATATTCAAGTTTTAAAAATAATTAATTTTTTGGTAAGGAACGTTTCTTCTAAATCTTATACAATACAAATTCAGATTAGTTGACGTATCAATACGAGTATACGATATTGAATAAAAAACCAAAATCAAATGGCAGAAAACAGAGGGGGAAAAAAACAGGAACTTTTTCACCCAATTCAAGTGGTTGGTAGCATTAGGTGAGAAAATGCCGAACAAAGTAGTATCATTATTAGCCCAAGAAAAAATTTTAAAAAGAAGTTAATAATAAATTCTCTTTTTCTTTTTTTTTTTTTGGGGGGGGGGGGAGGGGGTACTTTTAGGTGATGTAAAGAGAATATAGAATATAGTGAGGGATATAAACAATGAAGCAGTACAGTGCCAGTTGGGTATGAAGGAGAATTCTCCATAACCCAAATTCCGTATACTTTGGCTGTCCTCCATTTAGTACATTTGGCAGACGTCTTTATCACTCTTTCTAATTGTGATCATTATTAAATTACCAAAGGAGCTAGTATAGTAAAAAGATTTTAAAATTATAGTCTGAAAAGTTAAATGTGAAGTAATTAGTTGAACAAACGTCATACCCCATTAACTTTGAAATAATAGAAGTAATAATATCCATAGATTTATTTTTAATATTGGATGGAAAGAGGTCAAAGTTTTCAAGACTAACTAGAAACAAAGACAATTTTAATTCTCAGATTCCAGCATGAGAATGAAGAAATCCCTGGCAGAAAGTTTTCATTCTTTAATGGACCCTAGGAACGCGTAATTAAATAAGCTAGGTTAGTGAGTATCTAATACCAAATGATTCTTACCAAACAAAAAGGATAACTTTAACTTAACAAGGGAATAATGGCTAGAAATATAAAATGAAATAGTTTATATAACTATTTATGTTTTTTTTCTTCTCATTATAAGAAAATATAATAAACTAAGGTCAATAATATTAAGTATGAAAATTTGCAAGTTTATTCTTTTTGCATGTTATTGTTCAACCATAAGTCGCCTTGCTTTTCTTTAAATGCCTCTATGCTTAGCTAGCGTTTGGCCATAGATTCCCAAAAATCTGATTCGGGTGAAGTTTGGTTTGAAGATGAAAATGTGTTTGGACATGTGTTTTGGGTAAAGTTTGGTTTGGAAAAATATGAAACATGACTTATACCCACAAGTTCTAAAAACTATTACAAATACCCAACAGTATCATTATTAATAATATTTATTATATTATCGCAAACCATAGTCCTGAACATAAATAAAAATTATCATTTATATAATGAATCACATGATACACTATCAGATGACCGAGAAGACAAAGCAATATCGTTACAAAATAATAAATGGTGGGCTCTTTTATAAAATACAAAAGTTTGGGATAATTTTAAAAAAATATAATAGTGATATTTTGGTCCAATTTGAGATTTGAAATTTGACCAAAATATAGGCAAAATCTATAGCCAAATATATATTTGTCAAATAAAACACAAGTTTATTTTGACAAAAATATGTCCTTAGTCCTTCTCCACACGTGGTGGTGGACCTATATAATGTTCTTTTTCTCTACTTTTTAATTAAATAATTAAACTTATCAATTCATCACTTCAATTAGTCTAACCTTTCAAAATCACAAATCATAAAATAACCTTATGCTTCGGGAAAGGGTAGTCAATCATTCATTCTTGGTAGTGCTAAGCACTAGCATAACTGTATACTATTCATGACTTGGGAAAATAACGACTTTTAATCCATGAATCATTATTTTACTTCGCCGAATTTGACTCATGTGTTACTTAACAAATTAAAGCACACTTGACTTTCAATTAAGTAAATTATATATGTGGTTTTAATACCTGAAACAAATAAAGTGAAAGATTTCCCAATCACTTTTATAAAAATTTTAAGAAGAGAAAGAAAATGATAGGAAAAATAGAAAAATTAAAAATAATGAGAAGCAAAAGCGCGGAGAAAGAAGAAAAAAAGAACCAAAAGAAAATGTCACACAATATTTACACTAATCTATATTAGTTTTTAATGATAAGTTGATGTGCAAATGTGTATTAATCAAACAATAAGATATCTAATTAGTGCAGTTCATAACTTAAAACACCAAATCATGGACCATATATAAGAAGTGTAATTTTTTCAGCCCGTCATTCATTATTGCTTCACTGGCTAAAATATACAATGACTAATAAGATTTCATTTTCTTTCAGTTAATTAATTCCTTTAGAATTGCTCACGATCCTTTAATTAAGTATTGTTGTAGCTGAGTGCAGCTACCGAAGGTCTTGCACTCATCCGCAAGTGTAACTGTATCTTTTTTCCCATAATAAAAGAAAAAAGGTTTAAACGTTATAAATAGCAGAAGCAAATGTAGCACAAAGAGTTAGAAATGGGCAAATTAAATATGCAATATCTCTTTTACTTTCCTATGTAAATTCATGCATGGTTGAAGCTAGGGGTAAAAGGGGTTTATCCAAATCCTTCGTTGGAAAATTATATTTTGTATAAAAGTACCTTTTGAATGTAAATTGCCTCATATTTTGCTATGATATTGTTAATTTAATGTGTGTTGAGACAACTTGAGCTAAATTTTGGTGTTCATATATGTATAAATAATTGGACGTGAATTAAAGTAAATGCGCACAAGTTGGAATTAAATAACATATTCTACAACAAAACCATAATAAATGTATAAAAGTTAACCCTCAAATACGGTAGATTTCCTATTAATTAGGAAATTGATTCTAAAAATATGAAATTAAAACAAACACCTAAAAATAAGTGAGTATCCTTATTTAGGGTAACATAAAGGAAATCAATATCAAATGAAGTCAAATATTTCCTAAACAATCTCCTTCTCCTTTGCTGCCTTTTCAAGCTATAATTATATGTATCTGCATTTCAACTCCAATATCTCCTTCTCCTTAAAATGATAGGGTATATTTATATTATATACGTATATGTCATCAATATATGTTTTACATTTGAAGTATCTATTTACATACGTGTAGTATACATAATATATATCATTTATATTAGCACCAATATATAACATTTGGGCGCCAAAAGAGTTAGTTTGAAGTTTGTAGATTGTAATAGAAGAACAAATAAATAAAAGTTTTCAGTTCTTCATCTTCAGGGCCTTGCTTCTTGGCCACAAGGTACATACTTCTGTCTTTCTTAGTTTAGATTTTCTTCTAGTCTCTCCTCTCTGGCCGTGACGATGTCCGGCTAAGAGACTTCATATCTATGTTATATATACCATGAAAGTACCTAGGCTCTGATACCATTTAACAGGATCAAGTGGCGGGCGGTAATCCGCCATGCCTTCTCAATTAAATTAAAACAGAGGGCGGTAATCCGCCATGCCTTCTCAATTAAATTAAAACAGAAATCACCGTTTGACCGGGAACTGGACTTGTTTCACACCTCACATCTGGCTTTTATATGCCTGGAAGGTTTCCACCAGTTAAAGATTTCTATTTTAACATATTTGAGAATTCTTAATCTAGCTAATTCAGTACCCTTATATTTAAAGACTGGCGGTAATCCGCACAATCAGTAAGGATAAGAATTGAAATATACTTGAATTTTATATATAGTTTAATGACTGTATGGAAGGTTAAAAACCTTTACTCAAGCAAGGGGTCTGTCATAATATAATACATACTTTTATTGAGCCCATGTGTCTAGCAGTTCTAACCGTGAAAGAAGATGCCCTTTTAACTCCTTTATCGGGCTGAGGTTCACGGCTGGCTAGACGGAGCCACTAAGGCAAAGCCAATAAGAGTAGTGTTATATCAGACTGTACCAACCATCTTGACACCAAGTCAAAACTCTATATATAAAACTCATTTATATTTTAATAGATGCCGTCGCTTTCATAGTGTATATAGGAGAGAAGTTAGATACTCAACATAGATATGAAGTCTCTTAGCCGGACATCGTCATGGCCAGAGAGGAGAGACTAGAAGAAAATCTAAACTAAGAAAGACAGAAGTATGTACCTTGTGGCCAAGAAGCAAGGCCCTGAAGATGAAGAACTGAAAACTTTTATTTATTTGTTCTTCTATTACAATCTACAAACTTCAAACTAACTCTTTACTTACACTTAGAGAGAGAGAGAGAGTTCTAGAGAGAGGGAGTCTTGACGTCTGCCTCTTAAGAATGAACGAATGACTTCTATAAATAGAAAAAGAAAAGGAATCTATGAACAGTAAAAGTGGGTCCCCGTGGGTCCCTGTAACAGTGTTTCTACTGTAGAAACAGTGTATTTACTGTTGATGAACAGTGTATCTACTGTTCGAGTGGGTCCGGCGGCTTCACTATGCTGTAGGTCCGGCGGCTTCACTGTTTGAGTGGGGTCCAGCTGTTTCACTGTGCTGGTTTCTTTTCCGCTTTTTTCAATTTGCGGATGAATTCTTCTGTATCATGTAAGTCTTCTTCAGATAATATCCTTTCTGCTTCAATGGGCTGAGAATCTTCAGCAATATCATCGTTGCTTGTTTCACTTTGCATTGACGTATCTGACTTTTCATATTGATTAATGGAAGACAGTAAATTTCTTTTAACCTCTTCCAAGTAACTGTTAATCATCTCTGTTTTATCTCCTTCTTGAAAGGAGATCCTTCTGGCAATATGCCTCACTGAACTGTCATCAATTACCTCTTTCTGAGGTTTACTGGAATATTCTTGGATCTTCATCTCGATTGAATCCAAGAGCTCTTGACCATATAAGGTCTTTGTTTTGGGATCCTTCTTCATTAACTTGTCCCAAAAATTGTTGTAAAAAGTCCTATATAAGCAGGGGACTTGTTCTTCAGTGAATCCGACTTCTGGATTCCATTTGTGTATCCAAGGGATAGAAAATTCCAGAAAAAAATATATTTGGTTAATTTTTTCTGGGTAGCAGATATGATCTGCGTGGTATAAATCGTTAATAAAAGGAGAAATTTTTATCCATTCTTTGTATAACATGAGAAATGGATCTGGTAAAATCTTTATTGTTGGACCGTGGTATGACCACCAGTTTAGAAACCAATTAGGAACAGTTGTTGCAAATATCTTTGCACATACTTTTATAAACCAAGTATGTTTGTGTCTATCATTATTGTAGTATAATACTTTATCAAAAGCTTGGATATAATCCCAATAAGTAAAATTTATTTTATTTTTGTTAAGGCTTATCTGCCTTTCCTTCATTGTGGATATACCCCAGTCTTCAACAGATATAATCTGTTTAATTATAATCTTCGAGAAGTTATAAACGTTCTCGTCTGTGCTATACCCAGAAAAGTGCTGAAAATCTGCACTTCCAGTACTGGTCAGTATCGTTTCATAGTAGGAACGGGTTTTGTATGACTCACCCGGATAATATAACCCATTTATCAAATACCTTTGGAATATCTTCCATGGTTCTTCTTTTCTCTGAATGTCAGAATTTTCTAAGAGAAATATCATCTTCGGGATCGTCATACGGATCCTCATCAAACTCCCCAGTTATACAAATGGGAAGAAGGAGTTTAGTCAATGAGAGGATATCTCTCAGAGAAGAATCATCGATTGGACCATCCGTCCATCTGGAAGATATTCCAGAAGATAGTCCGTTATACGCACATTTGCAGGCATATTTGACTGCTCAAAAACAGAAAGATACTTCTGTTAAGCAAAGTAATACTTTTGCTTCCATTACTAAAGATGACAATGATGATATCAAGTCATACGAGAAAGTGCCAAAAAGAGAAATGATATTTCTCTTAGAAAATTCTGACATTCAGAGAAAAGAAGAACCATGGAAGATATTCCAAAGGTATTTGATAAATGGGTTATATTATCCGGGTGAGTCATACAAAACCCGTTCCTACTATGAAATGATACTGACCAGTACTGGAAGTGCAGATTTTCAGCACTTTTCTGGGTATAGCACAGACGAGAACGTTTATAACTTCTCGAAGATTATAATTAAACAGATTATATCTGTTGAAGACTGGGGTATATCCACAATGAAGGAAAGGCAGATAAGCCTTAACAAAAATAAAATGAATTTTACTTATTGGGATTATATCCAAGCTTTTGATAAAGTATTATACTACAATAATGATAGACACAAACATACTTGGTTTATAAAAGTATGTGCAAAGATATTTGCAACAACTGTTCCTAATTGGTTTCTAAACTGGTGGTCATACCACGGTCCAACAATAAAGATTTTACCAGATCCATTTCTCATGTTATACAAAGAATGGATAAAAATTTCTCCTTTTATTAACGATTTATACCACGCAGATCATATCTGCTACCCAGAAAAAATTAACCAAATATATTTCTTTCTGGAATTTTCTATCCCTTGGATACACAAATGGAATCCAGAAGTCGGATTCACTGAAGAACAAGTCCCCTGCTTATATAGGACTTTTTACAATAATTTTTGGGACAAGTTAATGAAGAAGGATCCCAAAACAAAGACCTTATATGGTCAAGAGCTCTTGGATTCAATCGAGATGAAGATCCAAGAATATTCCAGTAAACCTCAGAAAGAGGTAATTGATGACAGTTCAGTGAGGCATATTGCCAGAAGGATCTCCTTTCAAGAAGGAGATAAAACAGAGATGATTAACAGTTACTTGGAAGAGGTTAAAAGAAATTTACTGTCTTCCATTAATCAATATGAAAAGTCAGATACGTCAATACAAAGTGAAACAAGCAACGATGATATTGCTGAAGATTCTCAGCCCATTGAAGCAGAAAGGATATTATCTGAAGAAGACTTACATGATACAGAAGAATTCATCCGCAAATTGAAAAAAGCGGAAAAGAAACCAGCACAGTGAAACAGCTGGACCCCACTCAAACAGTGAAGCCGCCGGACCTACAGCATAGTGAAGCCGCCGGACCCACTCGAACAGTAGATACACTGTTCATCAACAGTAAATACACTGTTTCTACAGTAGAAACACTGTTACAGGGACCCACGGGGACCCACTTTTACTGTTCATAGATTCCTTTTCTTTTTCTATTTATAGAAGTCATTCGTTCATTCTTAAGAGGCAGACGTCAAGACTCCCTCTCTCTAGAACTCTCTCTCTCTCTCTCTAAGTGTAAGTAAAGAGTTAGTTTGAAGTTTGTAGATTGTAATAGAAGAACAAATAAATAAAAGTTTTCAGTTCTTCATCTTCAGGGCCTTGCTTCTTGGCCACAAGGTACATACTTCTGTCTTTCTTAGTTTAGATTTTCTTCTAGTCTCTCCTCTCTGGCCGTGACGATGTCCGGCTAAGAGACTTCATATCTATGTTGAGTATCTAACTTCTCTCCTATATACACTATGAAAGCGACGGCATCTATTAAAATATAAATGAGTTTTATATATAGAGTTTTGACTTGGTGTCAAGATGGTTGGTACAGTCTGATATAACACTACTCTTATTGGCTTTGCCTTAGTGGCTCCGTCTAGCCAGCCGTGAACCTCAGCCCGATAAAGGAGTTAAAAGGGCATCTTCTTTCACGGTTAGAACTGCTAGACACATGGGCTCAATAAAAGTATGTATTATATTATGACAGACCCCTTGCTTGAGTAAATGTTTTTAACCTTCCATACAGTCATTAAACTATATATAAAATTCAAGTATATTTCAATTCTTATCCTTACTGATTGTGCGGATTACCGCCAGTCTTTAAATATAAGGGTACTAAATTAGTTAGATTAAGAATTCTCAAATATGTTAAAATAAAAATCTTTAACTGGTGGAAACCTTCCAGGCATATAAAAGCCAGATGTGAGTTGTGAAACAAGTCCAGTTCCCGGTCAAACGGTGATTTCTATTTTAATTTAATTGAGAAGGCATGGCGGATTACCGCCCGCCACTTGATCCTGTTAAATTTATAAGTTTGGACTGGGTTCGATAGTACTCACAAGAATGAAACCCCCATCGATAAGTTCTTAAAAAAAACCTTGAAATCCCAACTGAAGGGATTGTGGCAGCAGCACCACATCGTGTTAATTGGATTCAAGTATGAAGTAGATATTGAATGGGATAGAAAATTTGCTAAATTTGAAGTAAAAGAAATCCGTAATTCTATGTTAAGTGGAGGTACTCTTAGGAGAATCTTAGATAATTGTGCATTTAATATTCTCATAATTATAATCAGAATCCCCATTTTCACGTTTTAAAATGAGATATTTAAGGAATATAAAAGTGGTATATAATCTAATTAAGAAGATAAAAAATTATATTAAATTTCTCTTCTTTGTATTAGATTGAGATCGAAAAATCTGGTTTTAAATTTTAACTCATAACACATTCTCAATGTCAGCCCAAAACTTAAGTATAGCTTTCAAATATCTTCATTAACAAGAAAAAGAAAAACGTTGCTAATGCTTTTAAAACCTAAACTTTGTCCATCCAAACCTAACAACTACAGTCAATCCTAGTATAACAATCTCGTTTGTTATAATATTTTTGACTTTTATAGTGAATGGTCATTATATACCTATAACAACAATTGAGGTTTAAATATTTTTTGGCCGTTATAGATAAAACTTATCCATAAATCAACTATTTTTCCTTTTTCAATATTACATATAAGAGATAAAAAAAATTATTCAAATTTAAAATCTCAAAAGATAAGCATATTTCACTTGTAAATATTGAAAAAAGCTAATACATTTTTAAATTTATTAATAAATTCATAATTGAACGTATAAAGATTTAAATTCTAAGGCACACATTTTAAAACTCTAAGGTACACATTTTAAAGCTACTTAAAAAAATAAAATCTTTCAAGATTAATGGAAGCACTTTGTAATTGTAACTTGTTTCATAAATTTCATTATCTTACTAGCGATATAATGCTTGAATTGGCGAAAATTTGTGTCCAAATTTTCAGCAAAAAGGTATCCAATAGCTTTCCCTTGAAGACAATCTAAGAGCTTAACAGTTAAATCTTCTATCTAAATATATTTTGGCATTTGTCCAATAGAAAAGATATCATATGCAAATCTTGAAATCTTATATGAAAAATAGAAACTTTGTTCAATGAAAAAGATTGTGTGCATATTTTTAGAATTATTATTAGTAACCTTAAAGAATCTATATAGCTATTATAGATGAATAATTTTACAAAGAACGTTCTGCTATAAATATGGTTGTTGCTGCTATAAGTAAAAGGCGATTATAGAGAGGTAAAATATAACTGCAAGGGGTAAAATATGTTCATATTTAATGATCGCATGAGAAAATGACATGTGGAGCCAAAGACAGAAAATAGTCAAACCTGAAGGCAATGATCTCGCTTGTCATCGGAGAGAATGATACTCATAAAGATAAAATCAATGCCGCCATCCAGTAGCATTCATGTAATGACCCGATCAGTTGTTTTGAGAAGTATCTCGTTCGATGGCTTAAGGTCTCAAAAAGTTTCGTGTTATGTATTATGACTTGCGTGTGTGGCCAGGTTCGGTTTCCGAATAATTCGGGATTGATTTGGAAGGATGATTCTTGTTTTAGAAGATTAAGCGATAAGAGTTTACCAGAGTTTGACTTTTATGTAGACGAATACTGAATGATATTTTGATGATTCTAATAAATACGTATGGTAATTTTGAACTTAGGCGTGTGTCCGGATTTGGATTAGGAAGTCCGTAGGTTAAGTTGATGTAACTTGGCGAAAAATGGAAAGTTGAAGTTTGGAAGGTTGAGAGGTTTGACCGGGAGTTGACTTTGTTGATATTGGGTTTGGATTTTGATTCCTGGAGTTGGTATAGCTCCCTTGTGTCATTTGGAACTTGCATGCAAAACTTGACATTAATCCGAGTTGATTTGATATGTTTCGGCGCGAGTTGTAGAAGTTGAAAGTTCATTAAGTTTGATTTGAGGCGCGATTCATAGTTTTGAGAAAAAAAAAAAGTTCATTAAGTTTGATTTGAGGCGCGATTCATAGTTTTGAGTTTGTTTAATATGATTTGAGGCCTTGAGAAGGTCTGCGTTATGTTATGGAACTTGTTGGTATGTTTGGAGGGGGCCACAGAGGCCTCGGGTGTGCTTCGAACATGTTTTAGATCATTTTTGGTCATGATGGCAGTTTTGGTGCTGGTTCTTATGCGTTGGAATTTTTGCTTCTGCGAACCTGAGGCATCTTGGTGAGTTCTGCTTATGCAGAGGAATAAGCGCGGATGCGCAAGTGCTTCTGCGGGTTAGGGATCGCTTCTGTGAGAAAGGAGCGCGAGCTAGGTATCCGCTTCTGCGGAGTCGCAGATGCGGCAAATGCGAGGCCGCAGGTTCGGTCGTGGTTCTTTAAGTTGATGTCGCAGATGCGACGTGATGGCTCGCAAATACGAGGTCGCAGGTGCGGTTTTTTTTCCGCAAATATGAAAAGGGATGGACATAAGCATATATTTCGAGAGTTTGATGATTTATTCACTTTTTGAGTTAGAGGCCTCAGTTTTGGGCGATTTTGGAGGGGTTCTTCACGTGTTTGATTAGGGTAAATGTTCTTTACCCGGATTTGATTATATTTCGTAATTTCATCTTTATTTTTAATACTAAATTAGTGAATTGAATGAGAGAAAATGAGATTTTTTATAAAAACTTTCAAAAATATAAAATGAGGATTTGAAGGACGATTTGATGTCGTAATTGGATAATTTTGGTATGGTTGGACTCGTATCAGAATGGATGTTTGGATTTCGTGAATTTTGTTGGGTTCCGAGGTGTGGGCCCAAGGTTGAATTTTTGGGTTGGCTTTTTAGCTTTTATTAAAGATCGAAGATTTACTATTCGAAATTATTTTCTATGAGTGTGAGCCTATGATCATGCTGGGAGGCTTGAGATATTGACACGTGAGTTGTCCGTGCGGTTGTGATTCGAGATGTGGGAACGAGGTGACGTGAGTATATGATAGTGGGTTGAGACCCGTAACTTGTGACTATGAGATGAGTATCACGGGGTGATTCGTTGTGAAACTTGTGTTAGAACGACTTGATTAATTGGTTGTCCTTTGTCTTCCTTATTTGTTTTTTTATGATACTTCACGATATTCTTATTGCTTTACTATTTATATCACTTGCTGGTTCTTGTTGCCATTTACTGATTTCTGCTTTCCATTATTAGCTTTATACTTCTATACTGCACATGTTATTTTGTCTAGTGAGTGTCTTGACTTTTACCTCGTCACTACTCCACCGAGGTTAGTCTTGATACTTACTGGGTACTGATCGTGGTGTACTCATACTACACTTCTGCACATTTTTGTGCAGATCCAAGTACTTCGGAGTCCGTTGATAGTTAGATATCGGATCAAATATTTCTATAAAAACTTCAAGGTATACCTGCCGTGTTTGCAGGCGTCGGAGTCACCTTCGGAAGTTATTATGTATAGTTTATTTCTATTTAGGAATAGTTGTACTTAGAGATTTTTTAGTGAACTCAGTAGAGCTTATGACTTATACTACCGGTTTTTGGATTTGTTGGCTTTGTATAGAAATTTTTGTTTCATATTTAATAGTTGTTGGTTGAATTTTGTCATTAATTCAACAAGTTTTAGGCTTACCTAGTCTTAAAGACTAGGTGCCATCATGACATCCTGCGGAAGAAAATTGGGGTTGTGACAAGTTGGTATCAGAGTTCTAGGTTCATAGGTGCTATGAGTCATAAGCGAGTTTAGTAGAGTTTTGCGGATCGGTACGGAGATGTCTGTACTTATCTTCGAGAGGCTACAAAACTATTAGGAATAATCTCCACTTCTTTCATTCTTGTCGTGCAGATGTATCTCTATTTTCCCACAGATGGTGTGGACACGCGCTATCGGACCAGCTAAGTAGATACCCGCACCCCCTACTAGACCCGTGAGTGGTCAGGGCCGAGGTAGAGGCCAAGGAGGGGCACGCGCCACAGCTAAAGCACTTTCCAGAGAAGCAGTCGAGGAACCGCCAGTAGCTGGATGGGGAACAAGCACCGGAGGTTCCTGTTGTTACCCCCGGACTTCAAGAGATTTTAATGCAGTTCCTGAGCATGTTTGTTACATTAGTTCAAGCGGGATTGATCTCCATTGCACCAGCCACTTCACAAATTGGGGGAGGAGCTGAGACTCCCACCGCCCATACTCTAGAGTAGTGGGATCGCATTGGTCAGGTTTCGGGTGTGGTGCTGATACATCTTGTTAATTCGGTTCAACCTGAGGTTAGGCCAGGGGCATCAGAGGAGGAGCAGAAGAGGCTTGAGTGGTTCAAGAGGTATAGTCCACCTACTTTTAGTGGCACAACTACCGAGGATGCACGTGGATTTCTAGAGAAGTGTCACCGTATCCTCCGCACCATGGGTTTTGTGGAGGTGAGCGGAGTTGCTTTTACTATATTCTAGCTATCGGGGATAGCGTATCAGTGGTGGCAGATTTATGAGGAGGGTAGACTAGCCGATGCAGCACCACCTACTTGGGCTCAGTGTTCAGAGATGTTCTTGAGGGAGTTTGTTCCCCAGACCCTCCGGGATACGTGGCGTACAGAGTTTGAGCTGATGCGTCAGGGCACCATGACAGTGTCAGAGTATGCCATCAGGTTCAGTGAGTTATTTTGTCATGGACCTACTTTGGTTCCTACAATCAGAGAGCGAGTCTGCAGATTCATTGAGGGGCTAAGTTATAATCTTAGATTCTACATGGCTTGGGAGTTGTTGACTGATGCTCCATTTCACTAGGTGGTGGAGATTGCCAGGATGTTAGAGCGTATTCGGGGTGAGGGGAGGGAGGCTAAGGAGACCAGGAGGTCTCGAGGTTCTGGAGGTTTTAGTGGATTCAGCTATGACCCATCATGGTGGAGGCTCGGGCAGTCAGCCAGTCCAGTCCGCACTTCAGACTACTCGTGGTGCTCCATTTAGTAAGGGTACTCATGTGGGCCAGTCATTATTTAGTGCACCACCGACACGGGGTTCCTATAACGGTTATTCCAGTTATCCGGCACGGACTCAGTACGAGCAACCACGCCCGCAGAGGGGTTGTTATGAGTGTGGTGATACTAGGTACATCATGAGAGATTGTCCCAGACTTAGGAGGGGCAGAATTCATCAGAACGCTCAGGCTACGGGCTCCATTTCAAATGCTACTCTACCTGCATAACTAGTTAGGGGTGGAAGACAGACGGGTAAAAGGCGCCCTAGAGAGGGAGGCTCGGCCCGTTGATATGCTTTATATGGTGGGGCTAAGGCCACTGCACCAGATGATGTCGTCACAGATATGGTTTCGATTCTTTGTAGAGGAACATCATTCTTATTTCGATTCGGTTCTGCTTATCGGGTTGAGTCCTCCTATCTTGCTTCACATATGGGTGAGTTTTGTGATTTTATACTCTCCATATGTATTTACCCCTGTTGAGAGATTTTATAGTGATAGCCCGTGTCTATCACTTTGTTTTGTTCACTATTGAGATCTATGAGACTAGAAGTCAATTTTTGTTACTCATTACGGTAGGTTACGATGTGATTTTTGGATGGTTTGGTTACAATTTATGATTTAAGTGCTCTACCGGTATGGGGAGTTCGTTATGTGTTGTGATTATTTTTTGCAGAATTGAGTTAGTTGAAGTTTTCGGTTGGCGTGACGTGTATTCTACTAGTGATTCAGAGCTAAGGACGTGATCCTCGCATTTTCATGCGGTTTGATATGTTTGGATCGGGTTGCGGGGTTCGGTGGAGTTGTATTAGGATGATATCCTTCTGAGTAGTTCATATGTTTTTATTCATCCTTGTGGGATTGATTTGTAGTATGGTACTGATAGAGAGTTGTGTCTGTCGGGCTTGTCTGATAATTTTCTCATGTGTTTCTCTTTGCATATTTAGTCATATTAGCATCGTGCCTACTGGATTTTAGCTTGCGAGGTATGTGCCCATGTGGCGTTGGGTGTGACTTATTGATTTGAGTGAATGGTCATGAGATCTTCATGTTTCTTGCATCGTTGTCAGTGTATTGAAGGT
This sequence comes from Nicotiana tabacum, assembly GCF_000715075.1. Classification (NCBI taxonomy): domain Eukaryota; kingdom Viridiplantae; phylum Streptophyta; class Magnoliopsida; order Solanales; family Solanaceae; genus Nicotiana; species Nicotiana tabacum. Next base: position 29,684,476 of record NC_134088.1, on the reverse strand, counting down.
TTGGAACATGGTTCTAGCTGATGTGAGGTTAATTGCCAGTTCTTGTTTGATTATAGGCAGCTATGGTGGTCAAAGATGTTGTTATGGGCATATGTGTGATTTGTTACATCGTGTAGTTATACCTTTCAGCTGGTTAAAGCTGATACCGTGTGTTGATGTGGGAATCGGGTCTTTGGGAAATGATCGGAAGGTGAAAATTTTGGTTCAAAGGCTTATTAGTGTTGGTAGAAGGAATAATTTTCAGTTGAGATGGTGTTGTTGGGCCTATGTGGATTTGGGTGATGTGGGATCACCCGTAAGTATGCGTATGATGAATACATTCAGTGATTTGTTAATTTCAGAACGGTTCTTGGCACGTTCGAGGATAAATGTTTGTTTAAGAGGGGGAGGGTGTAACGACCCGACTGGTCATTTTGAGAACTAGCGTCTCATTCGGTGGCTTAAGTTCTCGAGCAGCTTCATATTATGTATTATGACTTGTGTGTATGGTCGGGTTAGGTTTCCAGATAATTCAGGATTGATTTGGAAGGATAATTCTTGTTTTAGAAGCTTAAGCGGTAAGAGTTGGCCGGAGTTTGACTTTTGTGTAGACTACTCCAAAATGGTATTTTGATGATTCCAATAGCTTCGTATTGTGATTTTGGACTTAGGCGTGTGTCTGTATTTGGATTTGGAGGTCCGTAGGTTAAGTTGATACAATTTGGCGAAACTTGGAAAGTTGAAGGTTTAGAAGGTTGAGAGATTTGACCGGGAGTTGACTTTGTTGATATCGGGTTCAGATTTCGATTTCGAGAGTTAGTATAGCTCTGTTGTGTCATTTGAAACTTGCATGCAAAATTTGATGTCATTCCAGGTTGATTTGATATGTTTTGGCGCGAGTTGTAGAAGTTAAAAGTTCTTAAGTTCATTAAGTACGATTTGAGGCGCGATTCATAGTTTTGATATTGTTTGATATGATTTAAGGCCTCGAGCAGGTCCGCGTTATGTAATGGAATTTTTTGGTATGTTTGGACGTGGTCCCGGGGGCCCCGGGTGTGCTTCGGACGAGTTTCAAATCATTTTTGGTCATGATGGCAGTTATGGTGCTGGTCTTCGCACCTGCGCATATTTGGTCGCAGGAGCAGACGCGCTTATGCGTTGGATTTTTTGCTTCTGTGAACCAGAGGCATCTTGGTGAGTTCCTCTTCGGCGGAGGAATAAGCGCAGATGCGGCGCTTATGCGGGTTAGGGATCGCTTCTGCGAGAAAGGGGCGCGAGCTGGGTATCGGCTTCTGTGCTGAGTCTCGCATTTCTGCGGAGTCGCAGCTGCGGAAAATTCTCCGCAGGTGCGTTCGTGGTTCTTTAAGTTGATGTCGCAGATGTAACGTGATGCCTCACAAATGCGAGGCCGCATGTGCGGTATTTTGTCCGAAAATGTGAAAAGGGTTGGACAAAAGCATATAGTTCGAGGGTTTGATGATTTATTCACTTTTTGAGTTAGATGCCTCGATTTTGGGCGATTTTGGAGGGGTTCTTCACGTATTTCGTTGGGGTAAGTGTTCTTTATTCGGATTTGATTATATTTCATGATTTCATCTTTGTTTTTAACACTAAAATAGTGAATTGAATGAGAGAAAATGAGAATTTTTGTAAACATTTTCAAAAATATGAAATGAGGATTTGATGGACGATTTGGTGCCCGAATTGGATAATTTTGATATGGTTGGACTCATATCAGAATGGGCATTCGGATTTTGTGAATTTTGTCGGGTTCCGAGGTGTGGGCCCGAGGTTGACTTTTTAGTTTTTATTAAAGAACGAAGCTTTACTGTCCGGAATTATTTTCTATGGTTTTTATTTATCATATTAAGTTATTTTGGCTAGATTTGAGCCGTCTAGAGGTTATTTCACACGAGAAGGTCATTTTAGAGTATCAGTTTAGCTTTTTTGAGGTAAGTGTCTTGTCTAACTTCGTGTGGGGGAACTACCCCTTAGGATTTGAGTAGTTTGTGGTATTTGTGTCATGTGAAGCCGTGTACGCGAGGTGACGAGTATGTACTCACACTTATATGTGGAAAATTGACTGTTCTAGACTCTTAGGCTTCGTTCATGTATTCATGTGGAATTGTTATCACATGTTGTACTTTTTATTCGTTACATGTCACATTGTTTACTTGTCGAGTTGCTCTTATATGCTTTATATGAAGTTGTTATCACTTTTATAATTATGTGATTTCTTTTAGTGTGGAGTTATTCTTAGTTGAAATTGTTGTACATGATATTCCTTTTGTTGTCGGGTTATTCTCATGCATTTAGATGTAGTACTAGTTCGTGCCATCTCTTTCATTGTTAGCCTAATTCATACCCTAGAAGCCGAAGTTTTCCATTTCATGGAATTACTTTCACTATTGAGTTTATGCTTAAGCAATTAATTGGAATTCAGATTATCTAAAGTCATTAATCTATTTTAATTAAAATTGTGTAAAAAGGGGGTGTCGTTCCTTGTTGAGTTACTTTCCCATTCCTTTTATTGTCATTGAGATTTTATACACATTGTGTTTGAGCTGCGGGCTATTTGTTGTGGAAATATTGATATTTGTTGGATCCTTGGATAGGTTGTGGCCTATGGGCACTTGTGTTACAAGTTGATACTTCGTGTTGTTGTGATGTTACCATTTGTAAATTGTTGTGTGGTTTTGGGTGTGTTATGCGGAGTATAAGGGTGTCATTTCACCGATGTTGTTATGCGAAGTATAAGGGTGGCATTTCACTGTTGTTGAATGTACAGAGAGATAAGGGTGGCTATTGTGTTATTGTCCGGACGGAGTGATAAGGGTGGCTATTATACAGAGTTATATGGGTTGCTATCGCAGAGATAAGGGTGGCTATTATGTTATTTTCAGGGCTGGGTGATAATGGTGGCTATTACACTGAGTGATATCAGTGGCTATAAGAGGGATAAGAGTAACAATGTCAGGGATGATGTGCGATGGTTTGGAGACGTTGTGTTGGTAATATTCTTGTGTTAGTGTGCTTTTCCTTGTGTTTGCCATACACCTTACGTGACTTGCTTTGTTGTTTTGATGAGCTATTCGATTTCTTTGATATTACTTGTTGACTTGGGCTGCAGTAGTACACTCGCACAAGCATACATCGTAGCATGCCACTTATACTAGCTCAGGAGTATAAAACTTGACATTTATTGATTATGCCCATATGTTCTTGAATTATCTATTTCCATGTTGATATTGAGCATGTGACCATGCGGGGAAGATTGTGATTGTGAGCCTGTGACCATGTCGGGTGGAATGTGATTGTGAGCATGTGATCATGCCGGGCGGATGGTGATTGTGAGCCTGTGACACCGAGCGGATTGTGAGTGTGAGCATGTGATCATGCCGGGCGGGTTGAGATATTGGCACGTGAGTTGTCCGTGCGATTTTAATTCGAGATGTGGGCATGAGGTGCCGTGAGTGCTTGATGGTGGGTTGAGACCCATGACTTGTGACTATGAGATAGGGTATCACATGGTGATTCATTGTGAAACTTGTGTTAGAAGGACTTGATTAATTGGTTGTCCTTTATGTTCCTTATTTGGGTTTTAGGATATTTCATGGTGTTATTGTTGCTTTACTGTTTATATCACATGTTAATTCTTATGACCATTTACTGATTTCCGTATTCCATTATTAGTTTTATACTTCTATACCGCACAAGTTATTTTGTCTAGTGAGTGTTTTTACTTGTACCTCGTCACTACTCCACTGAGGTTAGTCTTGATACTTATTGGGTACCGACCGTGGTGTACTCATACTACACTTCTGTACATTTTTGTGCAGATCTAGGTACTTTGGAGTCTGTTGATTGTTAGATAGTGGATCGGATATTGCTGTGGAGATTTCAAGGTATACTTGTCGTCGCGTTCGCAAGCCTCGGAGTCATCTTCGGATGTTATTATGTACAGTTTGTTTATATTCCGGAACAGTTGTATCTAGAGATTTTCTAGTAAACTCAGTAGAGCTTATAACTTGTACTATTGGTTTTGGGATTTGTTGGCTTTGTATAGAAATTTCTGTTTCATATTTAATAGTTGCCCATTGAATTTTGTCATTAATTCAGTAAGTGTTAGGCTTACCTAGTCTTAAAGACTAGGTGCCATCATGACATCTTACGGAGGAAAATTGGGGTCGTGACAATTCAATGAAAAATATTCTACAATATTAATTGCATGATCCATTACAGAGAATATGGCATTCACTGCCCACCGTTATATATTTTTCAATGGCCCTCATAATTGTCATTAAAGAGAAGCTCGATCCTAGGACCTTGTTCTCTAGGCGTAACTATAAATATTGATCTCTATCATCATTGTAAAGGGACGAATTCTCTGACAAGCATATACTATACTCTATCAAAAGCTCAATAACATTTTAGTTTCTTGCTTATTTATATTGTTCTTACTGCCTCCAGTAGCTCTGCGCCCAGGATTAAGATATCTGTCGTTTCATTTCAATTTCAAGGCTATCTTACATTTTTTCTAATTCATCTATTAAGTTTTTATCAAATCGATTCACTTGTCTATAAACCACGTATAAATTAAATTATACCTTTTTACGGGTAAACAGATTGGCGCCCACCGTGGGGCATAGACAGTCGTGTAATTGAATTGATCCTTGCATCTATTACTAACTTGTTTGATTCTTTGTTCTTAGCAAAAATTATTAAAAATGGAAAATAATGGTATCAACAACACACACAATGTTGAGGCCTAGGGAAATCAGCCTCCGCACGAAGATTCCATCAGTGATACCCACAATAAGGGGATCGAGGCCATTCCGGTTTACGGTATGCAATATCCACGACATGTGCGAGAGCCGACTCCTGATGATGCTGAAGACGAACACGTCATCGCAACAGTAAGGATCTTGAAGGAGCAACTAGAGGCCATTATATGCCATCTCACATGGTAGGATCAGTTCATGACGAAGCTGAAGCAGGTGTTGTCGGATGCTTCCAACAACGCAAATGGATGAGGTCCAGTTCCTCCAAGAGCTCCCCCAAACCAAACAACGCAAAGGGTCGACTACAACACCCCGATGGGCGAGGTCGGTTTTGATGGGACCTGGGGGAATGGTAGCGGTCCCAGCAACAACAATGAAATTGATCCCCTCAAAACCGAACTCATATGGTTTATGAGGGAAATAAAAACCTTAATGGATAAATCTCCAGGAGCACCACCAGCACTTGAAGGACCGGATTCGAAGAAGTACACCCAGTTGTCGTTAAAATCGAGCGCGACACCAGAGTTGATCCCAAAGCAGTTCAAAATGCCAGACGTGCCAAAGTATGATGGGACTTCAGGTCCTCAGGAACACATCACCACCTGTACTACGGAGGTGAAGGGGAATGATTTATCTCCCCACGAGATCAAGTCAGTTTAATTGAAGAAATTCTGGGAGACCCTTACGAAGGGAGCCCTGACATGGTATTCGCTCTTGCCCGAGCACTCCATAGACTCCTTTGAGATGCTCGCAGACTCTTTCATCAAGGCCCATGCCTGGGCCAAAAAGGTACAGGCCCGAAAGACTTACATATTCAGGATTGCACAAGGAGAGTCTGAGTTGCTACGGGAGTTTGTGACCAGATTCCAGAAGGAAAGGATTGTGCTACCCGCCATACCGGATGAATGGGCAGCTGAAACATTTACTAAAGGTTTGAATCCAAGAAGTTCCAACGCTTCTCAGAAATTGAAAGAAAGTTTGTTCGAGCTCCAGGCAACAACTTGAGTGGATATTCACGACCGATACGAGTCTAAGATAAGGATTGAGGATGATCAACTTGGTTTTTCGACGTCAGCCAAAGGTCGGGATTGGTAGAAGAATAAAGAGAAATAGAGAGATGATTTCGACACAATTCGACGATGTTCAAGAGGTCGGTTTCTACCCTATGAACGGGCCTAAGGACGTGGCAGAGGTTTCCGGTCAACGGATAGGTTTGCTACCACTAGGAGAACCGATCACGGCCGAAATAACAGGTCGTTGTAGAATAATGAAACGTCAGGTTATCATGATTCTTGTTACCCCAATCTTTCTGAATATAACTTCAATGTCAGCGTAGTGGAGTTGGTGTCGTCTATGAGGAACATCAAAGAAGCATGGTTCCGCAAGCTAATGAGATCTGATCCCAGCCAAAGGTATCCTAATTTGTGGTTCGAATACCAAGGGAAAAACGCTGATCAGACTGAGGATTGTCGACATCTGCGCGAAGAGGTTGAGACATTGGTGAAAAATGGCCATATCACAGAATTTTTAGGTGACTAGGCTGAAAACAATTACGGTCGCAATCGTGATAATGCAGAACCTTCAAAAGCAGAAGAAGATCCCCCACGCCTGACGATAAACATTATTTTTAGGGGGAACGAGATTAATGGGGTTACATTCTTGGCAGGAAAAAAGACGAAGGTGCCAATGACCCACAACAAAAGACTCTGGGAAGAGTCTGAAGACGACATTACTTTCACGGAGGAGGACGCAGATGGATTGTTTCTACCGCACAACGATGCGTTGGTATTTTTTTTAAATGTCATAGATATTAAAATTAAACATTTTTTGGTAGACCCAAGAAGTTTGTCCAACATCATACAATGAAGGGTGCTGGAGCAAGCGACGCTCACTGGAAGCATCATTGTTTCCACAAAGCTCCTCGCCGGGTTCAACCTAGCAAGTGTGACTACCTGAGGAGAGATCCTGCTGCCCAAGAATACCGAAGGGGTGATGAAGACCACCATTTTTGAGGTAGTGAATGGTGATATGGGTTACAACATTATCCTGGGGAGACCGTGGTTGCACGAGATGGAAGGGTGTGCTATCAATATATCATCAGTTGCTAAAGTTCCCGACTTCCAAGGGAGTTAAACAAATAAGAGATGACCAACGGGCAGCATGGGAGATGAATGCAATATGAGTTTCCAGTAGCAAAGGGAAGGAGCATGCGACATAGCAATTATAGGAATCGACACCTGCTCCCAAGTCGAGCGAAGTCAACCAGGGGGAGGAGTCAGCAAATCCTATCAGGTACCAAGATATTTCCAGGTACAATAAGAAACAGACGCAACAAAGTCCACAACAGAAGAACTTGAAAAAGTCGCATTGTTTGAAAAGTTTCACTTGGGGACATGACTGCACCCCGAACTCAGGTCTGGATTTATTGAATTCCTTAAGTTTAGTGTCGATTTTTTTGCATGGTTGCATACGGATATGATAGGTATACCGCCAAAAGTGGACGTACACAAACTAAGCTTGGATCCTAGCATCTCTCCGGTAAGACAGGAAAAATGTCCTATTGTCGAGGTCAGAAACAAATTTGTCAAAGAAAAGGTAACTCGCTTCCTTGATATCGATTCAATCCGAGAGGTAAAGTATAATGAATGGCTACCTAATGTAGTGGTAGTTTCAAAAAAGAATAATAAATTTTGCATGTGCGTAGACTATGAGGACTTAAATAAGGCATGCCCAAAAGACTCGTTCCCATTGCCAAACATCGATCAAATGATTGATGCGACGGACGGGTATGAGTTAATGAGTTTTATCGATGCCTACTCCGGGTACAACCAAATCAAGATGAACCCGGAGGATCAGGAAAAACATTCGTTCATAACGAACTTTGGCACATATTATTACAGTGTGATGCCTTTCGAGCTAAAGAACACCGGAGCCACTTATCAACGGCTCATGAACAAAATGTTTTAGAAAATAGGGAAAACCATGGAAGTTTACATAGACGATATACTTGTTAAGTCTTCTAACGCAGGTGATAATCTTAAACACTTCCAAGAAACTTTTGACATCCTAAGGAATCATAACATGAAGCTTAACCCCGAGAAGTGTGCGTTCAGGGTCAGATCCGGTACGTTCCTAGGATTTCTAGTGTCACAAAGGGGGATCGAGGTTAACCCCGATAAAATCAAATCCATTAAAGACATCTCGGACCAGCTATCAACCGTAAAAGAGGTTCAAAGGCTAACGGGGAGATTGGCCGCTCTGAGTAGATTCATTTTCCGGTCTACGGAGAAGTGCCATAATTTATTCGCACTTCTCAAGAAGAAGAATAACTTTGAGTGGACACCGGAATGCCAGCATGATTTGAAGGATCTGAAAAGATATTTGTCAAGTCCTCCGTTATTATCAAAACCGGAGAAACACGAACAACTATTGATCTACTTAGCGGTCTCGGAGGTTGCGGTAAGTGTTGTTTTAATCTGTGAGAACGGAAGTATGTAATATCCTATTTATTACATTAGTAAAATTTTAACTAGAGCTGAAACTCTCTACTCACATCTGGAAACGGCTTTAGCCCTCGTAATCGCCGTTCGAAAGCTAAGACCTTATTTCCAATGTCACCCGATAGCTATGGTGACCACTTTTCCCCTGCGAAATATTCTTCATAAACTTGAACTCTCAGGTAGGCTAGCCAAATGGATCGTCGAAATGAGCGAATTTGACATAGAATACAAATGCAGGACTGCAATTAAGTCACAGGTTTTGGCCAACTTTGTGGCTGATTTCAATCCAAGACTTTTACTTTGGCTACCGAGAAGCAGTGATGATGTCGGAATTGATGTCAGGAGTTTGGACCTTGTTCACAGATGAAGATTTCAATGTGAAGGGGTTCGGGCTCGACATAGTATTAACTACGCCTTCGGGAGAAACCCTAAGGCAGGCCATAAGAACTGTTCCTATAACTAACAATAAAGCAAAATATGAAGCTTTGACTGCAGTGTTTGAATTGGCCCGAGGACTAGACTCCGAGGTCATAGAAATCAAGTGCGACTCCTAATTGGTGGTAAATCAGATCTACGGGATCTTTAAAGCCAAGGAGGAACACATGCAATAATACATAACGAAGGTTCAGGCTCTGCTCGCTCGGTTCTAGGAGTGTTCAATCACACATATCCCGAGGGAATAAAATGCATAAGCAGATGCACTAGCTAACCCTGGCTCGTCTACAGAAATGAAAGGATCAGACTCTGATACGGTCGTACGTCTTATGCACTCGGTACTGGTCGCAGATAGCTATTACGAGGTACATACGACTAATTTGGTCTGGGACTAGAGAAACAAAATTATTGACTACCTTGAACACGGGAAATTGCCTAAAGATCCTAAGCCACCTCGATCACTACATACTAAAGCAACTCGATACAGCTTCAAGGGGGGTCAATTGTACAGAAGATCTTTCCAATGGCCGTTGGCCTGATGTTTGGGAGCCTCCAAAGCTAATTATGTTATGTGAGAAGTGCACCAAGGGATTTGCAGAAATCACTTAGAAGCAGATTCTTTATTACTAAAATTAATAAGGGTATGATACTATTGGCCCCGGATGGAACAAGACGCCAAAGCTTATGTTCAAAAAGGTGAGACATGACAACGTTATGCACCCTTGGTACATCAATCGGTAGATCACCATGGCCGTTCATGTAGTGGGGAATGGATATCGTCGGACTACTTCCCCCGACCCCCGGTAGGGTAAGATTTCTTTTGATTTTAACTGACTATTTTTCAAGTGGGTTGAAGCAGGTCCTTATGAGAAAATCAGTGAGCGTGAAGTGGTAGATTTCTTATGGGAGAATATTATTTGCAGATTTGGGATACCAAAAGAGATAGCCTGCGACAATAGACCATAATTTATAGGCACAAAGGTCACAAAGTTCCTCGAAGATATGAAAATCAAGAGGATCACATCATCACTCTATCATCCGAGCGCAAACGACTAAGCAGAATCAATGAACAAGGTGATTATACAAAATCTCAAAAAGAGATTGGAAGCAGCTTAAGGAAAATGGCCCGAAGAGCTGTCAGGTGTACTATGGTCATACCGAACAATGACCAAATCAAGCACAGGGGATAGTCATTTTTCTCTTGTGTACGGGGCAGAAGCCTTGATCCAGGTGGAACTAGGAGAACCTACCCTCATGTATTCTTGGGCAAAATCAATAATCAAACAATGAAGTAATTTTAGTCAATTTGGAGCTGCTCAACGAGCGTAGCGACTTGACACATGTAATGATGGCAGCCCAAAAACAAAGAATAGAGAGATATTAAAATCGAAGAGCCAACCTCCGTTATTTCAAAGTAGGAGACTTGGTTTTAAGGAAAGTAACTCGGAACACTGGGGAACCCAATGTGGGGAAGCTAGGTCCAACATGGGAAGGCCCCTACCGGGTTTCAGTTGTTATCAGGAAAGGGTCATACGAGTTAGAGAATCAAGATGGAGAAAAGTTGCCAAGAACTAGAATGTGGCACACCTCAAGAGAAAGTATTGCTGATGAACATCACCTGTACTGAAAGTATGTACTGCTCTCTTTTTCCCTTCGTCCAGTTTTTGTCCCAGTGGGGTTTTTCTGCCAAGATTTTTAATGAGGCGGCAACGGAAAACATACTATGAAGGAAGCTTCAACAGTGGTAATAAGACCTTTAAATGACAAGGCACACAAGTAAAGAACCACTACGGGGCGTTTGGATAGTCTTTTGCTCGGTAGAAAAGTTCCTACCGAGAAGTTGAGTTTGTTGTTGAACAGAGATTGCCCGACCGTTCACAAGTGCTAGCCACTGGGGGATTGTTAGATTATCTTTGGCTCGATAGCATAAATTCCTAAGGGGAAGTGAAGTTTGTTATCGAACTGAAGATTATCTTGCAATTCACTAGTAGAATCCTCGAAGGTGTAAGACTTCCAGTGTTCAAATTCACATTCATCGTATTCGAGCACTATAGGGGGGATATGAGGATACGACAACACTAACTGCCACTTCTAACGGAATTTTAACTTGGAAACATAGTTGTATCATCGGGACGGGAGACTACGCATCCAACCCCGTAGAAACAAGTTGTATAAGTTAACCACAAGAAATGAAAATTTCTATTTAGCACAACGAATGCTTATGTACTTTTGAAAATGGAAGGAATAAAGCAAAATCCTTTTACTTCTATATTGTTTCTTGTCTGAACGATGGATTGATTTTATCATTTGAAAGTTAAACAAGTACTTCAAATGCTAGTGCCATAATGAATAGGAGTTTTCCTCTTCATAAACATAAGAGGGCCCTCTCTTATGAAAACTCTCACGTTAAAGGGTTGATTTCGGAAGAACTTATGCCTGAAATCCTAATGCTTTTGGGGGAAAATTGACCTGAAGCCTTGCACAATTAGACGCAAACAGTAAAACTTGCACAAACACTTAAACGAAAAAAGATGCAAACAGTAAAACCTGCGCAAATACTTAAACGAAAAAGATGCAAAGAGAAAACTTGCGCAAAACAAAATTACGTAGAAAGAAGCAACTTATACGACACTTGAATGAAAAAGTGTTTCTATTCACAATAAGTGTGCCGAGCATCACAAGTACAGAGATATGAGAAAGAAAATAAAATGGAAACTAAGCTACTGCATCTCCGGAACTTGTAGGAAGAGAAGAATCTGGGCCCCAGGGGAAGAAGGAGGATCTGCCGCCGGCTCAATATTTTGGACCTCATCATTTTGGCTTTCAGAATTATCACCTTCTGGTTCTTCCTCCATTCTTGAGAGCTTAGAACTAGAACCAGAAGGGTCAATGGAATCAGGACAGGTTGGAAGACCCCTTTTCGCAGCTAACTCCAGCTTATGGGGCTTAGCGATTTCGATATTAAAGCATATGTTTTTTCAATAATGAGGGAAGCCACTCGGCGCTGAAGTTCTTCATTAAGTTGGCCAACCCCAGCAGAAAGGTTTTCTCGCGCGAATCTTATTAATCGGAGGCTGGCATCAAAATCACGGACAATGAAGCTGTAAATTTTATTGTGTTCTAAGGTCTTAATATGCCTCTCCTCCAATTGAGCATGATTTTCCTCTGCTTTGGAGGAAACGATGAATATACCGATGTTGCGTTATGCATGGCATTATTCAACAAACTCTCCCGAGAGAGTTCATATTCTTTCCCAATCTTTCTATGAATCCAAGGGCTTCAAATAGTTAGCAAGTTCCACCGGCTGGGACAACAGATTGCATCCAGTAGAGACCGAGAGACTAACGCTCCTCTTCCTTTGAGGATCTTCTGAAGGGGAATCATAATTTAACCCAGGTTCCTATGAACTGGGGACTAGAGAAGAGGGACATTCGCTTCTCGGGCTGGAGAAAATGATGTAGCAGTTGCTGGTGGCGAACGTAGAGTTGCTGAAGAAGGAGAGAAAGCTGGTGATGATGAAGGATGAGAAGTGGCTGCGGAAAGCACAGTGCTGGTTTTTTGTTTCTCATCAACCGAACTACTGGGACTCAAAAATAGGAGTTGGCATTTTCCACCATCTCATACTCCCCCAGAGTGCCGAGGCATCGTCTTCGGTTGGTGTAACTAACTCAATAGATTGAGCACTCTGTTGAGCTAAGGAAGGTTGTCATCTTCTATATAGAGAAGCCCCCTCCTCCTTGTCTTCTCCTTCATCATCGATCACTATGGTGTTGATGGCCGGCTCGGGTGCGGTGCTCATCACCCCAACTTCGGGAGATGACTCGGGTGTTGCATTCTTTGCCTTCTTATTTTGTCCCCGACCGCAGAGGAACGTCTTCTTTTTGGTTACTTGTTCTCTGCCCGGATACTCCGAGAAGAAGTACTTGCATCAAAAGCAGGCTCGGAGAAACCTATTCGGGTAAATGCCTCTTGCAGCAGCCTCGCCGCATTAGTAGGATTAGCTAGAACGTCCTCCTCGGGGACGACAACTGAGCTTTGGGGTAGACCTGAATTCATTATGAAAGAAAGGTTAATCAAATTTGTTATACAAAAAGTAAATACAAGATAAGTTCAATTTACCATGATTTTTGGTCTTCCACCTGTATTTAAGGGCCAGTTCTTTCCACATACGGGTCTCGGGCATAGTAACGCCCAAAACTTCTATACCCACTTGTCCACACCTTCAACCCTAGGTGGTACCCACCGAGTTGCTGAAACGAGCGAAAGAAAAAGGATCAATAATGATATGGGATGATATTTAATGGAAGAAAAGAGAAATGGCAAACTTACGAGTGCGGTTCCATAATTCAGGAAAGGATGAAGCCATGGCCGGAATGATGTCACTGGTGGAAAATGCAACGAACCGTTCCATCCACCTACAACCGTTATCATCATCCATGCTGTATAGAAGAGCATGGTGGCCATGCATTCTGAAATTTATCATTCCCCCACGGACAATCTTGGGGGAGTAAAGATTTATTAACCGAGCTAGGGTTAGCTTTACTCCCATCTCTTGGAACAAGCACCGACGATAAGCGTCTGTCCTCTACACATAAGGATTTACTTGTGTCAGGCATACCTGGTAGTGGATGCAGAACTCCACGATGACAGAGTCAAGCTTTCTACTCAAAGAGAACGACCCTAAAGTGAATAGGTACGTATAAAAATACATAAAACCCTTCTTGGGTAAGGTTAGCCGCTCTGCCATATCAGGAGCGATAATGTCTAGATCTTGGCAATGGCAGTCTTCCTTCATAGTAGGAATACTGGAAGGACGGATGGAAGAAGGGTACACGCTAACGGACCATGTGCGAGGGTGAGCGGAAAGATACTTCTCTTTGACGTCCTTAGTCGTGACAAGACTCTTTGGGATGATGGTGCTCACCGTAGGAGGAGCATCATCATCAACTTTACCTTTGTTCTTTGAGGAACTAGGGTTTCTGGAAGAAGAGGTCATTTTTTATCAGAAAAGTAGGAAAGTGTTTCTCTCAGGAAGAAGGTTAAAAAAAGCTTGAAGACAAAATACGAGTTGAGTAAAGAGAGTTGGAGAAAGTTTGAATAATTATGAAGTGTAAATGAAGAAGTTTGATATGTATAAGTAAAGGCATAGGTTGCTAAAATCGTGGCCATAATTACCTTGATAACCGGCAAAAGTGATGCTGAATCGTGGGATGATGCGTGTTAAAGGCATTAAATGCGGAGAGATGTGCGTCTAATCAACCCTCAGAAACTTTTCAGAAGGTGTCAGATAACTTTCCGCCAAGAAAGGTATCTCTACCAACTTCTTGGTGACACAAAGTTATGTCACCGGAAAGCAGGGGGACTATCTGTATGGGGTAAAATATGTTCATATTTAATGATCGCATGAGAAAGTGACACGTGGAGCCAAAGAAAGAAGATATTCAAACCCTAAGGCAACGATATCGCTTGTCATCAGAGAGAATGATACTCATAAAGAAAAAATAAATGCCGCCATCCGGTAACATTGAATGAAGAATATTCTACAGTATTAAGTGCATGATCCGTTACAGAGAATATGGCATTCACTACCCGATGTTACACATTCTTCAATGGCCCTCATAATTGTCATTAAAGATGAGCTTGATCCTTGGACCTTGTTCCCTAAGTGTAACTATAAATAGTGGGCTCTATCATCATTGTAAAGAGACGAAATTTCTAACAAGCATATACTATGACCTATCAAAAGCTCAATAATGTTTTTATATTGTTCTTATTGCCTCCGGTAGCTCTGTGCCCGAGATTAAGATATCTGCCATTTCATTTCAATTTCAAGGCTAACTCTTACATTTTTGTCGAATTCATCTATTAATTTTGGATCAAATCGATTCACTTGTCTATAAACCATGTATAAATTCAACTGTACCATTTTACGGGTAAATAATAACTTAAAACATCAATTATGAGAAAAAACTTAGCTTTTATAGTGAATGACTGTTATATAGGGATGCTATTATAGAGAGGTCTAACTATATTTCAAAACATCAATAGGAAATCCAATGCCTGTTTTGTTAAATAATGATCATGCCCAACTCTAGTCCTAAAAAGTATAAGCGGTCGCTACAAATATAATCCGGTCTAAGAGTCCGGAGTCGAATCCCACAGAGAATTAAGGGTTAGCTACAATTGTTCGCTATCACTAAGAATACAAGTTTCAACAATTTTCTGAATTGTAAAGATTGAGATTTTTATTTCTAACTAATTAACTAACAAATACTAGAAAGCAGTAAAATTATCAACTAGGGATACTAAGGGTTGGAGACAATATTAAGGAGGTCTATAGTTATGATTTCTTCAATTGTCGAATTCCTTCCCGCTACGTCTTCTATAATTTTACCTAAGTATTATCTACTGATCGTGGGCAAATCATGTGTCGTAATTCACTCCCGAGAAACTACAATAATTTACTATACATATTCTCCCAAACAACACTAGCTAGCACTATCTTACCGCTCACTATGACCACGTCAAGGCTTGGTTATTCCTAAACCACCCTTTAAACCTGCCGTATTGATTCTTCACATATGTTAGGAGTGGAGTTGTTCAACAACCACCTAAATATGTACCCTTTCCCAAATAATACACAATAAATAGACACAATCGATTGATGGCCATTCAATCAACTAAAATAAGCACGTAGTTGAACAAGTAAAGAAATTCAAAGGCTAAATTATATAAAAATATAACAAGAATTTATCCCCCAAAAGGTTCCATCAAGACCCTAGATAATAAATTAGCTACTCTTAATAGTATGTAGAAATACAATACTAAAATTCATAACCAACAATGGAAAATAGGAAGAAGAAAGGGAAAACGCGTAGTTGAATCTTTCTCCTTACTCGTAGCGTATTCTTGCCTCCAAAGGTGTTGTCTAACCCTAAAGTAGTGTCTCTTCCCCTCCAAAGTTTCGTTTTAGGATGTATTAGTATCAATTAGGGTTTGTATGGGGAGGAACTAATCATTCCAAACTCGGATGGGAAAGCTGGAATCCGCATCTACTCTCGCGCATCTCGTGCCCATAGACGCGGATTCAACCTTTAAAATTTTTCCATTTCACAAAGTGATCCATGCCTTCACTTCGCTGTTTTGTGCACTCAATGGTCTCCTTTTTGCGTATGTTTTTTGTGCCATGCGCGAGATTGGATGAGCTCCCAGTTCTTTCATATTTTTCTTTTTGTGTCAAATTGTCATATTTTGATCATTTATCATCCAAACTCGTTCCTACACATAAGAAACACGTAATGAGCACATTTCACTTTAAAAACCATGTAACTTCCCGCAACTCATACGACAAAATAAGATAAAAATATAGTCAAAAACATGCACTTTTCACCTTTTATCACCACCCCACACTTATACTCTTGCTCGTCCTTGAGCAACTCAAAATTAAGCATATAGGCAAGAAACACATTTCAAAACATACTTAAGCATCACATCAATGACAATGGTTTATATCAACGTTTATATTCCAACATATGTACTATTTATACTTTTCCTCAAGGTTTAAAATGATGTCAATACTATTTAAAATATTTGTGTGACTCTTCCTAATATCCTAGACTGAAAAGATGACTCCAATATATTCCTCTTTATGACACGCTTCTTGTGTCAACTAAAGATACGAGTTCCTTCCCTATCTGTTGTAAAGCATGTGCCCTCACCAACTAAGCAAAGAGAGTAACCAGTGTGCACACTCAAATATGAATTCAAGTATAATTTAAGGACTCACATAATGAAAGAATTCACTCACTCTCGCAAAGAAACTCATGTGCCTCCAAGCTCCTACCATAGGCTTTCCCGTAATGTAAGTCTCTACTAATTTAAGCTCGCAAAGTCCTGGATCAATTAGGTCTTCATGGGTTGTAATGTAGGCTAAGGAACGGGTACGATAGATATGGATAATAATGACTAACCCTTCTAAGCACTTTTAATAAAATACACTTTAACTTTAATAACATTCTCTTCATGATCACTCAACACATCGCTACGAAACCATACATAACATAGCCTATTGACTTTAAGCACATCTACATAATCACTAGCACATATCAAAGTGAATTGGAGGGCTATTTTTTGTCATTTTTTATTTTCTTTTTTTCTCAAAATCTTTTCAACAACCTCCATAAGTTGGTATTTTTGGCTAATGACCTTCGCAATACATACATACACCTTTTGGCCTTTTTATGGTTCCACTCAAAATGTCATGACCCCAATTTCCTACCTTAGGATGCCGTGATGGAACCTAGACTCTAAGACTAGGTAAGCCTTAATAATAACTTAACATAAATTATCAACAGAAATACTAAAGCAAGACTGATAACTCAAATAAACTCCCAAAATAAGATCTCAACAACAACTTTCGCAAAATCGGTGGAATTGAGTCATAATCTCTACCGAATAATCTGGAATATCTACTACAACACTGTCTGAATAAGAAATACAGTAGAATGAAAGATAAGGGAAGGTGACTCCAAGGCCTGTGGATGCCGAGCAGGTATACTTTGAAGTCTTCGGATAACAGCTACAACCAAAAACTAACATCAAGCACGAGCAGACGCACCTGGCTCTGCAAAAAGAGATGTGCAAAAACGTAGTATGAGTACACCACAACGGTACCCAGTAAGTATTAAGCCTAACCTCAGTAGAGTAGTGACGAGGCCAAGTTAAGATACCTACTAGGACATAAAAAATAGAACAGGACATACTAACGAGAAGTAATAGAAAGCGGAGAAATATGTGATATGAAACAAGTTAATAACATATGTTAATGACAAAATTGTAAGCATAGAGATAACATAAAGGAAGCAATTAAAAAGAAACTCATTAGCCCAATACGGCAAAAACAAAAACTGATAAGACGAGAAGAACAAAAACAACAAGAAGTGTTTCGCCAATAACTCTTTTCCTACATGAGATGCACAACAAGAATCACAACCGAGGTACCGCCTCGTATAAGACAAGAATCACCACCAAGGTACCACCTTGTAGAAAACAAGTATCACATCTGAGGTACCGCCTCCTGTTCACATTTCTCAATTTCAATCACAATCTTTCCTTACATCACTGCAGAAGCCTTACATTTAGTTTTAAAAATTATTTTTCCGAAATAGCTACCCGCGTTTTAGCCCACCATACCACCCTGCATGGATTCAAGTAGTTCCCCTACTAGCAACACGCATATCAAGCCTACCTTATCTCACCGCATGCGTAACAACCCCAAGCCTTATACCATTTCATGCTTATCAATATCACAACATAATCACAACTCGCGCCACAAGTTTTTATATGCCACAAATTTCCAAAAGAATCAAAAATAAAATATTTCCATAACAAATAGTCCAAGGCTCAACCACAATGTGTATAAGAATCTCAACAATAATAAAATAAAAGTGAATAGCTCAATAAGAAAGATATCTTAACGATTAATAACATAACCTCAATGTGATAACGACTTTTTCAACTTCAACACCAATAACTCAACAATAAGATATTTCACGAAATAACATCTTCAATTACAAGTAATTCAATAATTTAAAGATGTAACAAAACACAAGGAAGACAATAACTTCAACTAAGAAAATAAGAGCAAATAATCAAGTAAGAGATGAACAAGTATTAACAATGTCAATAACGCATGTAAATATAGATTTGCACATGAAAGGGTGGATTACAATGAAGATGTAACATGTTAAGAAACTTCAATTACAAGCATGAAAAGAGTCTAAATAGCCTAAACCGGTCAATTACCAAATATAACCCGTGTACCCACTCGCCACCTTGCGTACAATGCTTTCACATAACACAATTAGCACAAACAAACCAATTCCTAAGGGGTAGTTCTCTCACACAAAGTTAGACAAGATACTTACCTCAACTAGGCCAACTCAACCCTCGAAAATAGCCTTTCACCTAAAATCCGCCTCCACACGGCTCAAATCTAACAAAAATTGACTTAATATCATCAAACAATGCAAGGGAAAATAATTATAATAGATAAAGTTATGATCTTTACACTTTTCCCAAAAAGTCAATAAATGTCAACCCGGGGTTCGCACGGTCAAAACCCGGGTCCAAGGGTAGATTCTGAATACCCATAACCCCACGAGTCCATATATGTGATTAGTTCAAAATCCTATTCCAAATCGACTATCAAAACACTATTTCTCATTTTTCAAACACTTGACAAAGTTTCACAAATTTTCACTTTGATTCACATAATTTTTATGTTAAATCCATGATATAATCATGAAATATAGTTGGAAATCAATTAGAATCACTTACCCAATATTTGTAGGTGAAAATCCCCGTTCCAAATCTCCTCGGATCATAGTTTTGATGGTTTTGGTAGGTCCGGATGGTGATTTTGGACTTGAGCGCATGCCCGGATTTGCATTTGGTCTTACCGTGTCTAGGGTTCTAAAATGTGAGAAATGAGGTGAAATCCCGACTTCCCAGCCCTTATGACTAGCTGCAGATGTCGCATTTGTGACACAGGGTTCGGAATGCGAACCCTCGCAATTGCGAATCAGGGGTCGCATTTGCGAACCCTAACATCCTCAAGAAAAGTCGCAATTGCGACAAAGGCTTCACAATTGCGAAGCTGGCCACTATCGCAAATGTGACCAAATGATAGCAATTGCAAACCATCCCTCAGGCCATCTAACTTTGCAAATGCGAAGAGAAAGTCGCATTCGCAATTGCGAGGCTGGTGCTCGCAATTGCGACAACTGAGCACCAACACACCAACAATTTCGTTTTCAGTTTAAACCATTCTGAATCATGTCTAAAACTCATCCGATCCCTCGGGCTTTCAACTACACAAGTCTAAAAACATCATACGAACTTGCTCGCACGATAAAAATACAAAATAACATCTAGAACTACGAATCGAACACTAAAACGCATGAACTTCTAGAATTGCAACTAAGCATCCGAATCAATTCAACTCCAAATGATACCAAATTTTGCAGACAAGTTCTAAATATCATAATGGACCTATTCCAAATCCCAAAATCAAATTCCAAACTCAATAGCTAAAAGTCTACAATCAAACTTTTCAACTTGAAATTGTCAAATTTCAAAACACAATTCCACCTACGGACATCCGAATTCGATTTTGGGCATACATCCAAGTCCAAAATCATGATACGAAGCTATCGGAGCCATCAAAACACCTTTCCGGGGTCGGTTTCACAAAATTCAACCATTGGTCAACATAAACAACTTAGGCTCCTAAGCCAAAAAAACAAAGGGTCCAAATCAACCCTAAATCTTCCCGGAATGAAACTAATCAACGTCGTAAGTCACAAAATCATAAACACACATGTGTAGATCATCAAAAGGGGAAAAAGTGCGCAATTACACAAAATGACCAGTCGGATCGTTACATTCTCCTCTTAAAACAAACGTTGGTCCTCGAACGTGCATTAGCACATACTTGAAGTGATGAATAGATGAGGATAATGACTCCACATGTCATGCTCGATCTCCCATGTCGTCTCCTCGACCGGATGACCCCTCCATTGAACCTTCACTGAAATAATGTTTTTTGTTCTCAACTTCCGGACCTGTCTGTCCAAGATAGCCACCGGCTCCTCAATATTAGTCAAAATCATTATCCAATTAGACTGAGCTAAAGTCTAATACAAGAGAAGGATCATCATAATACTACCGGATCATGAAAAGATGGAACACCGAATGAACTACAGATAAGCTAGGTGGCAACGCAAGCCTGTAGGCCACCTCACAAATCCTCTCAAGGATCTCAAAAGGTCCGATATACCTAGGGCTCAACTTTTTCTTCTTCCCGAATCTCATCATACCCTTCATGGGTGTAAATCAGAGCAAAACCCGCTCACCGACCCTAAATGCTACATCACAAACCTTCCTATCAGCATAACTCTTCTTTCTAGATTGAGCTGTACGAAGTTGATCCTGAGTCAACTTGACCTTCTCCAAGGCATCTCGAACCAAATCCGTGCCTAACAACCTAGCCTCTCCCAGCTCAAACCAACCAACTAGAGAACAACACCGCCTCCCATATAGGGCCTCATAAGGAGCCATCTGAATACTCAATTGGTAGATGTTGTTGTAGGCAAACTCTACAAGCGGCAAGCACTGATCTCAAGAGCTCCCAAAATCTATAACACAGGCACGAAGCATATCCTCCAATATCTGAATGGTGCGCTCGGATTGTCTATCTGTCTGGGGGTGAAATGTTGTACTCAACTCAACTTATGTGCCTAACTCACGATGCACAACTCTCC
The DNA here is from genome assembly GCF_000715075.1 of Nicotiana tabacum. Taxonomy (NCBI): domain Eukaryota; kingdom Viridiplantae; phylum Streptophyta; class Magnoliopsida; order Solanales; family Solanaceae; genus Nicotiana; species Nicotiana tabacum. Next base: position 29,663,458 of record NC_134088.1, on the reverse strand, counting down.
AGAAACACAATGTAAATTGTGTACCTTGGCCAGAGATGATAGATACCAGCACGCCATGAAGTCGGACAATCTCGCGGATATTGATCTGAGCTAGTTGCTTTGAAGAATAGGTGGTCACCATCGGAATGAAATGAGTTGAGTTGGTAAACCTATCCACAATCACCCATACAACGTCAAAGTTTTTCTGAGTGCGTGGGAGCCCAAGAACAAAGTCTATGGTAACACACTCCCATTTCAACTCGGGAATCTCAAGTCTCTAAAGCAAACCACCTAACCTCCGATGCTCATACTTCACTTGCTGACATTTTAGGCACTGATTTACATACTCCACTATGTCTTTATTCATTCTTCTCCACCAATAATGTTGTCTCAAATCTCGATACATCTTATCGACACCCGGATGAATGGAGTACCGTAAATTGTGGGCCTCCTTAAGGATCATCTCATGCAACCCATCCACATTGGAAACACATAATCAGCCTTACGTCCTCAACACTCTGTCATCTCCAATATAAACCTCCTTGGCATCACCGTATTGTACCGTTTCCTTAAGGACAAGCAAGTGGGGTCATCATACTGACGCTCTTTGATGCGATCATATAAAGAAGACCAAGAAACCACGCAAGCAAAAACTCAACTGGGATCCGAAACATCCAATATAATGGATGAGAAGACTTCTACGAAACATCGGTAATACCCGGCCAAACTGAGGAAACTCCGAATCTCATTAGCTGAAGACGGTCTGGGCCAATTCTGAACTGCCTCAATCTTTTTCGGACCTACCTTGATCCCCTTACTCGACATCACATGACCCAAAAATGCCACCGCATCAAGCAAGAATTCACACTTTGAGAATTTTGCATACAACTTCTTCTCTCTCAGGGTCTGGAGCATAATCCTCAAGTGTTGCTCATGATCCTTCTGACTGCGGGAGTATACCAAGATGTCGTCAATAAACACAATGATGAATGAATCAAGATATGGCTGGAATACACTATTCATCAGATGCATAAATGTTGTTGGGCGTTAGTCAGCCCAAATGACATCACAAGGAACTCGAAGTGACCATATCGAGTCCTAACGACAGTCTTCAGAATATCTGGATCCCTAATCTTTAACTGATGATACCCTAATCGTAAATCAATTTTTGAGAACACTCTGGCACCCTGTAGCTGATCAAATAAGTCATCAATGCACGACATTGGATACATGTTCTTCACTGTAACCTTGTTCAACTGCCAATAATCAATACACATGTGCATAGAACCATCCTTCTTCTTCACAAAAAAACCGAAGTACCCCAAGGCGACACACTAGGCCAAATGAAACCCTTATCAACAAACTCTTGAAACTGCTCCTTTAACTCCTTCAACTTCGGTGGGGCCATACGATATGGTGGGATAGAAATGGACTGGGTGCCCGGAAACAAGTTAATACCCAAAATTGATATCCCTATCGGGCAGCATGCCTGGATGATCTGCTGGAAATACATCTGGGAAGTCTCTCACTACTGGATCTGACTCAACGGTAGGAGTATCAGCATTGACATCATTCACGAAGGCTAGATAAGCATCACACCCCTTCTCAACCATCCGCTGAGCCTTCATAAATGACATAACCCTAGTAGGAACATAATCCAAAGTACCCCTCCACTCCAACTGTGGTAAACCTGGTATAGCCAATGTCACTGTCTTGGTGTGATAATCCAGAGTCACATGATAGGGTGACAACCCGTCCATGCCCAAGATAACATCAAAGTCTACCATACTAAGTAACAATAGATCAACTCTGGTCTCAAAACCACCAATAACAACTAAACACGACTGATACACATGGTCCACAATAATAGAATCTCCCACAAGCGTGGACACATAAATAGGAGAACTCAAAGAATCATGAGATGTATCCAAATACGGGGCAAAGTAAGATGACACGTATGAATAAGTGGATCCCAGATCAAGTAAGACTGATGCGTCTCTATGACAAACTGGAACCATACCTGTGATGACTGCGTCTGAAGCAACAACCTCTGTCCTGCCTAGAAAAACATAGAATCTGGGTGGTCCTCCTCCTCTAGGGAGACCTCTACCTACCTGACCCCCACCCTGGCTGGTTGTGCCTGTGGAGCGGCAATTGGGGCAACAACTATAGCACGTGAAGTCTGTGGACATGGCTGAATCCGTGGAACCTGAGTACTTTGTGGAGATGCACCCCTCATGAGTTTGAGTCAGTCCCTTACCATATGACGGGTATCACCACACTAAAAGAAGGCTCTCGGTGGGCATGACTACTAGGACTGGTTCGAGCCTGGTCGGCTGGACTAACCGCTGAAGTCACCCCGTGCAGAAGGTGCACTAGAAAGTGGTTGAGCAAAGTGTGCAACTTGAGACATGGGAATAATTGGAACACCACTAGAAGCTGGAAGTGTTGAATGAACTAGACGGCTCACATAGCCTCTACCATGATGGGATGCAACTGTGGCGCGGGCACCACTATATCCACCAGATTCTCGAGGCCTCTTGGCCTCCATGTCCTCTCTCTCACGGCCCCGCATACCCTCCAATCTCCGTGTGATCTCTGCCATTTGCTGATACAGAGTATCTGTCTCTAACTCTCGAGTCGTGCTGAATCTAATACCATAGTTGAGCCCCTCGATGAATCGATAGACTTGCTCTCTGACTGTGGAAACCAAGGCAGGTACATGTCTGGACAAATCACTGAATCATACAACATACTCTGACATTGTCATAGTACCCTAGCAAAACTACTCAATCTCCGTGTGCCATGCATCCCGAAGGGTCTAGGGAACATAGTCTCTCAAGAACATCTCTAAAATTCGATTCCATGTAAGTGAAGTTGCATCGACTGGGATACCCTCCTCGTAGCCACCACTGATACTCTACTCCCGATAGCTGGAATATAGTTAAAGCAACTCCATTCGTCTCCACACTATCCATGATGCGGAGAATACGGTGGCACTTCTCTAGAAAACCTTGTGCATTCTCTGAAGCTAAGCCACTATAAGCAGGAGGATGACACATCGTGAATTGGAATAATAGGTTGCGCTGGCATAACCTGTGGGACCTGATCAATATGGGCCCACTGCTCTAGAGTACCGGCTGCAACAATCTGAGCTTGTCACGACCTAAACCGATGGGCCGCGACGGATGCCCGAGTCCTACCTGGCGAATTCCCTTAAGCATACGTCTAAGATATAAACATAAATAGTGTATGTGAGGGAAACCGGCCCAAAAGACATATATAGATAGACATACGAAATACAGTGGGGCGAGCCGGCAAGGCTACTATAGACAATTATATATACCCAAAACTGGAAGCCGACAAGGCCACATATTATTCAACAATACATAACAGTCTACAGACCTCTAATAGAAAATACAACTGTAAAAGGACGGTACTGGGCACGCCATACCCATATATGTATACAACCATATCATACCAAAATCAAAAGTAGCTTCGGAACAAGTGGAGCACGTCAAATCTCGCTGATAGGGAATCCTAAGAAGGGGGACCGTCGACTTGCCTACCTGCACCTGAGGGCATGAAGCGCAGGCCCCGGGAATAGGGCATCAGTACGAATAATGTACTGAGTATGTAAGGTATAAAAATCAGTACATAACGACCATAGATGAAACATGGAATAAAGAATTCCGATTGTAAGTCTAAATCACTTTGTAAATCCTGAAACATTTATAATGTCATGCATGTGCGTATAAATGTCGTGTCATGTATAGGTATAGGTATACATAATATCATTAAACCTCTGAGGGCATCCCATCATATCATCTCGGCCATTATGGGCAAAATCAGCAACATATACCAACTGATCAGGTGGTGGTGCATATATAACGCCGTAACCTTTTCCCATATCCCATATACATATATGTACATATAAATACGCGTATATAACGCCATCTGGTCTTGGGTCAATGTATATGTATAAATGAATGAAATGCATGAAAATATGTTAATAATCTAAATATTCCTTTCGAATAAACTTTATTAACTGCGTATTATTCTGATACCCGTGAACAGAAGATATAATAATATGTCACATGGGGAATCAAGAACACAGAGACCCCTAGTATTTCTATGAATAGAGTCGCTTATGAAAACTGTGCGTTTGCTCGTTTCTTCTGTATAATTTGGATCATGCCAAAAAGAAAGAAGGGATAGCCTTAACATACCTGGAGTAGGAAAAAATCCATATGATATTCTTGGAAAAGGCTGCACCATACTCCTTTAGAACCGCAAAAGTTTACGTTGCTAAAGTTTTAATAATTCTCGTTGGATTTTTTTTTGTGTAAGAATTGGTTGAAGAATCACGTTGCTAATGTGGTGTTTAGAATCTGATTGAAGTGTTGTATTCCAAATATGAAGTGTTGCTAACATTCTGACATGAAGTCTTTGTATTCAAAATCATAGAAATGAATATATTAGGTTGAAATTAATTTCCTAGAATGAAAGGTGTCTTGAAATTAATGCATTAGGTTGCCACCTAATAATAAATGACCAAGAGTCATTTGTCTAATATGTAGCTTGCTGCCACGTGGGGGTGGGGGTGTGGGTGGAAATTTTAAATCTTTATCCAACTTATTAGTTAATTAGGTAATGTCCTATTACCCGGTAATTAATCAATTACCCTCATAATTAAGAATTATCTCAATTTACTTAAAATAGTACTCATTTTTAATATACTTTATACATCATACTATCACGGTCATATGGTACCTTGTATGGTACTAATTCATAAATATCGGGTATTATAGCTCGGACCGCATTTTACTCCAAATCGACAACCTTCAACGAAACTCATTTTCTTTAATTCGCATATCCTTACCCTTCATGGCACTTACTTATCGCTTGTTATAAATAGCATAAATATATTAACCTCAATATAATATCATCCCGAGTCTACGTCGATTAACTGAAGGTGAAACTTTAACATACGAAAATGCGAGATGTAACATCCTTCTCCCCTTAGAAACATTCGTCCTCGAATGTTTAACTCCGCGGGGTCTATATAACTTTGGCTGAGTCGCATTTGTAACAATACTACTATAAACTCTTCCGGTAGAAACTCAATAATTTAACGTCACATAGGACTACAATCATCTATAACGACAAAGACCTTACACGACCAACGAAAATAACTAACACAAGAATCCATACACGTACCTTAAGGTTGTGATGTCTCAGTCGGACCCTTCTTTGGAGGAGGAAATAAGTAGGGATATCTAGACTTCATGTCTTCCTCAGCCTCCCAAGTCATTTCTTCCACATTGTTGTTTCTCCAAAGTACTTTCATCGAAGCTACATCTTTAGTTCTCAATCTCTGAAACTGTCTGTCTAATATAGCAATGGGAGTTTCTTCATATGATAGCTGCTCGGTGACCTGAACATCGTCAACTGACACGATTCTGGAAGGATCTCCGATACATTTACGGAGCATAGACACATAAAAGACTGGATGTACAGACTCCAAGTCCGACGGTAAGTCTAACTCATATGCTACTTGGCCTACCTTGTGTATGATCCTATATGGTCCAATGTACCGAGGGCTAAGTTTTCCTTTCTTACCGAACCTCATAGCACCATTCATCGGTGATACCTTTAGGAATACCCAATCGTTAATCTGAAACTCCAAGTCTCGCCATCGATTATCCGCATAAGACTTCTGACGGCTTTGAGCTACTAATAGCCTTTCCTGTATAAGCTTAATTTTCTCGATTGCCTGTTGTATCAATTCTGGTCCTACTAACGTAGTTTCCCCAACATCGAACTACCCTATAGGCGACCTATACTTCCATACGTAAAGAGCTTGGTATGGAGCCATCTGAATACTGGAATGGTAGCTATTATTATATGCGAACTCAATAAGCGGCAGTTGATTATCCCGGCTACCCTTGAAGTCTATCACACAAGCCCGTAACATGTCTTCAAATGTCTGAATAGTACGCTCAGCTTGTCCGTCTGTCTGGGGATGAAATGTTGTACTAAGACTTATCTGAGTCCCCAATCCTTTTTGGAAGGACCTCCAGAAGTTGGCTGTAAATTGAGCTCCTCTATCCGAGATAATAGATACAGGGATACCATGCAGTCATAATATCTCCTTAATATAAAGCCTTGCATAATCCTCTGCGGAATATATAGTCCTAACAGGCAGAAAATGGGCTGACTTTGTAAGCCTATCAACAATCACCCATATCGAATCGAACTTACGCTGGGTACGAGGTAAGCCTACGATGAAATCCATATTGATTACTTCCCACTTCCAAGTCGGAATCTCTATAGCCTGCAATAATCCACCTAGGTTTTTGATGCTCAATCTTGACCTGCTGACAGTTAGGGCACTGAGCAAAACACTCTGCTATATCCTTTTTCATTCCGTCCCACCAATATACTTCCCTGATATCATGATACATCTTTGTTGCTCCTGGATGGATAGAATAACGAGAATAGTGAGTTTCTCCCATAACCTGCCGACGCAGCCCTGCGATATTAGGGACACATAATCGTCCTCGATATCTGAGAACCCTATCTTCTGTAATTTCAAACGGTGTCTTCTCCTTCTGAGGGGTGGTATCCCTATAATGAACTAACAGAGGATCCTTGTACTGGCGTTCCTTTACTTCAGTTACTAAAGAGGTTGTTGTCGTATCCTGAATAGTAATTCCAATATCACTTGAGTCCAGTAACCAAACTCCAAGACTAGCTAGCTGATGAATCTCATGGGCTATTCCCCTCTTTTCTGGCTGTAAATATGATAGACTACCCATAGATCTACGGATGAGGGCGTCGGTTACTATGTTCGCCTTCCCCGGATGGCATAAAATATCAACGTCATAGTCTTTAAGTAGCTCCAACCATCTTCTTTGACGTAAATTCAATTTCTTTTGCTTGAAGATATACTGGAGGCTCTTATGATCCGTACAGATATCAACATGAATGCCATACAAGTAGTGCCTCCACATCTTTAGTGCAACTACTGCGGCTAACTCTAAATCGTGGGTCGGGTAATTCTTCTCGTGCTTTCTTAGTTGTCTAGAAGTATAATCTACAACCTTACCATGCTACATCAGCACGCAACCCAATTCAATGCCTGAAGCATTACAATAGACAACATAACCATCAGTCCCTTCTGGGAGCCTTAGAACCGGTGCAGAAGTCAATATGTACTTCAATGCCTGGAAACTCCGTTTGCAAGCATCAGTCCATTGAAACTTTGCTCCCTTCTAAGTCAACTTTGTCAAAGGTGCTGAAAAGGAAGAAAATCCCTCTAAAAATCTCCTGTAATAACCTGCCAAACCGAGAAAGCTACGAACCTCCGTCGGTATCGTGGGTCTAGGCCAAGTTTTTACTGCCTCAATCTTTTGTGTATAAACCCGGATACCTTCACTCGAAATGATATGCCCAAGGAAAGCTACAAAGTTCAAGCAGAATTCACATTTAGAGAATTTTGCATACAACTTCCCTTTTTGTAGAACTCTGAGCACAGTACACAAATGATCTGCATGCTCAGCCTCTGAAAGAGAATACACCAATATATCATCGATAAATACAATTTCGAACAGACCTAAAAAGGGCCTGAACACACGGTTCATCAAATCCATGAATATTGCTGGGGCATTTGTCAAACCAAATGACATAACACGAAACTCAAAGTGCCCGTATCTGGTCCTGAATGTTGTCTTCGGAATATCTTCCTTCTTAACCCTTACCTAATGGCACCCGGACCTTAAGTCTATCTTTTAAAAGCACTTGGCACCTTGCAACTGATCAAATAAATCATCAATCATTGGGAGCGGGTACTTATTCTTGATTGTCACCTTATTCAACTGTCTATAATCAATACACATCCGTAAGGAACCATCTTTCTTCCTCACAAATAACACAGGTTCTCCCCACGGTGATGTACTAGGTCTGATAAAGCCTTTTTCAAGCAAGTCCTTTAGTTGTTCCTTTAACTCTTTCAGCTCTGCGGGGGCCATTCTATAGGGAGGAATAGATATTGGATGAGTATCTGGTAGTAGGTCAATAGCAAACTCAATTTCTCGCTCTGGTGGAAGACCCGGAAGCTCATCAGGAAAAACATCGGGAAACTCATTAACCACAGGGATGGACTGAATGATTGGTGACTCTACTTCCACATCCTGAACCCGAACTAAGTGATAAATACAGCCCTTTCTGATCATCTTCCTTGCCTTGAGATAGGAAATAAATCTACCTCTCGGCGACGCCGTATTACCTTTCCACTCCAAAATGGGCTCCCCTAGAAATTTAAATCGCACTATCTTTGATCTACAATCAATGTTGGCATGACAGGAAGCCAACCAATCCATACCCATTATAACATCAAATCCTACCATATCTAACTCGATTAGGTCCGCTATGGTAGATCGACTATGAACCACTATTATACAACCCCTATATACTCGCTTAGCTACCACTGAGTCCCCAACAAGTGTAGACACCTCAAAAGGTTTAACCAATTCAGGTTTTATTCCAAACTTACTAGCAACCAACGGAGTAGCATATGATAAGGTAGAACCTGGGTCAATCAGTGTATATACATCATATGAGAAGATTGATAATATACCTGTAACAACATCAGGCGATGACGCCTGATCCTGTCGTCCTGCCAACGCATAAATGTGGTTCTGAGGACCGCTCGAGCTAGATGCTTCGCCTCTGCTTCTACCACGACTTATTGGTGCTTGTGAACCTTTCCTAGGGGGGCGTACTGATGATGACGAACAAGCTACAAATCCCGCTGGCTGAGCTATGCTTGCATCACCTCTCGTCGGACAATCCCTCATAACGTGGCCTGGATAACCACAAGTATAACAAACACCCAACCCCATACGGCACTCCCCGGCATGCTGCTTACCACACTGAGCACATCTGACTTAACTCACCCCTATACTGAGAACTTGAGGCCCTGAAATTATGATTAGGCCCTGAATATGTGGAATGATCAAATCTCTTATTCTGGGCCCTATCATGCTCACGATCGGCCCTCTACTTCTGCTTACGCTCCTCTACACCCTGAGTGTATGCTTGAATACGAGAAATATCCATGTCTGGATGAAGTGAGACCGACATACAATTGTTAAGCAAGTGCGTCTCTAATCCCATCACGAACCGGTGAACCCGATCCTCCATCTTAGAGACAATAGTGGGAGCATACCTAGTCAACGAATCAAACTGAAGACTGTATTCTCAAACACTCATGTTACCTTGCCGAAGGGTTAAGAACCTATCAACTCTGGCCCGTCTAAGCTCTGGTGGCAGATAATGACGAAGAAAAGCTTCTGTAAACTCCTGCCATACTGATAGAGGGGCATCCTCACCTCTTGACAATTCCCAAGACTCGTACCAATTAACTATAACATCTTGGAGTCTATAGGAAGCTAGCTCAACTGACTCAGTTGTAGTGGCCTTCATTACCCTCAACGTCCTCTGCATTCTATCAATAAATACCTGAGGGTCTTCATTTGGATCTGCCCCAGTGAATACCGGAGGGTCCAAATTAATGAAATCACGAACCCTCGAGCTGACGGACCTATCTGCATGACCAATACCTACTTCCTGACGCCGAGCCTGCACGGTTACTAATCGGGTTAATAGCTCAATAGCATCTCTGATCTCTTGACCTGGTGCATCCGGCTGAGGGGATGAACATACATGGGCGGGGTATGTGAAGTCTGAGATGGAATCTCACTATGAGACTCTCCCCGAGACCTGGTCACTCGTGGCGCTCGACTAGTAATCCCACCAGCCATGGACTATCCCTTCTGGGTGGTTGTAGTCTTTGGAGGCATCGCTAAAAATATAACATATCGTTAGGAACATGAATTCTTATATCACACGATCTAAGATAAGAAAAGAGGATAACATCCTATATGTCCTGTAGCCTCCCGTTTATAAGTGTGGTGCACAACGCACCCATAAACAACACTCTACTAGACACGGTCTCTAGACAACCCTAGGACAGAACTGCTCTGATACCACTTTTGTCATGACCCAAACCGATGGGCCGCGACGGATGCCTGAGTCCTACCTGTCGAACACCCTTAAGAATATGTCTAAGATATAAACATGAATAGTGTATGTGAGGGAAACCTGCCCAAAAGACATATATAGATAGTATATGAAATACAGTGGGGCGATCCGCCAAGGCTGCTATAGACAATTATATATACCAAAAACTGGAAGCCGACAAGGCCACATACTATCCAACTATACATAACTGTCTACAGACCTCTAATAGAAAATACAACTGTAAAAGGACGGTACTGGGCACGTCAGACCCATTTATGTATACAAGCATATCATACAAAAATCAAAAGCAGCTACGGATCAAGTGGAGTACGTCAACTCTCGCTGATCGGGAATCCTAAGAAGGGGGACCGTCGACTTGCCTACCTGCACCTGCGGGCATGAAACGCAGGCCCCGGGAATAGGGCATCAGTACGAATAATGTACTGAGTATGTAAGGCATAAAAATCAGTACATAACAACCATAGATGAAACATGGAATAAAGAATTCCGACTGTAAGTCTAAATCACTTTGTAAATCCTGAAATATTTATAATGTCATGCATGTGCGTATAAATGTCGTGTCATGCATATGTATAGGTGTACATAATATCATTAAGCCTGTGAGGGCATCCCATCATATCATCTTGGCCACTGTGGGCAAAATTATCAATATATACCAACTGATCAGGTGGTGGTTCGTATATAACGTCGTAACCTTTTTCCATATCCCATATACATATATGTACATATAAATACGCGTATATAACGCTATCTGGTCATGGGTCAATGTATATGTATAAATGAATGAAATGCATGAAAATATATTAATAATCTCAATATTTCTTTCGGATAAACTTTATTAACTGTGTATTATTCTGAGACCCATGAACAGAAAATATAATAATATGTCACATGGGGAATCAAGAACACAGAGATCCCTAGTATTTTTATGAATAGAATCGCTTATGAAAACTGTGCGTTTGCTCATTTTTTTTGTATAATTTGGATCATGCCAAAAAGAAAGAAGGGATAGCCTTAACATACCTGAATTAGGGAAAAATTCGTATGATATTCTTGGAAAATGTTGCACCGTACTCCTTAAGAACCGCAAAAATTTACGTTGCTAAAGTTCTAATAATACTCGTTGGAATTTTTTTTTGTGTAGGAATTGGTTGAAGAATCACGTTGCTAATGTGGTGTTTAGAATCTGATTGAAGTGTTGTATTCCAAATATGAAGTGTTGCTAACATTCTGACATGAAGTCTTTGTATTCATAATCCTAGAAATGAATATAATAGGTTGAAATTAATATCCTAGAATGAAAGGTGTCTTGAAATTAATGCATTAGGTTGCCACCTGATCATAAATGACCAAGAGTCATTTGTCTAATATGTGGCTTGCTGCCACGTGGGGGTGGGGGTGGGGGTGAAAATTTTAAATCTTTATCCAACTTATTAATTAATTAGGCAATGTCCTGTTACCCGGTAATTAACCAATTACTTGCATAATTAAGAATTATTTCAAATTACTTAAAATACTACTCATTTTTAATATACTTTATACATCATACTATTATGGTCATATGGAACCTTGTATGGTACTAGTCCATAAATATTGGGTATTATACCTCGGACCATATTTTACTCCAAATCGACAACCTTCAACGAAACTCATTTTCTTTAATTCGTGTATCCTTTACCCTTCATGGCACTTACTTATCGCTTGGCATAAATAGCATAAATATGTTAATCTCAAGATAATCTCATCCCCGAGTCTACGTCGATTAACTGAAGGCCAAACTTTAACATACGAAAACGCGAGATGTAACAGAGCTCCTCCCACAATCTGAGATGTGGCTGGTGCAAGTGGAATCAACCCCTCCTGAGCTAGAGTACCAAATATGCTCAAGAACTGTGTGAGGGTCTCCTGAAGTGCAGGGTTGGTAACAGGCGGCTCGGGTGCCTGCCCCCAACTAGAGCTACTGATGGCTCCTTTGTCGCAGTAAGAGCACTTGCTCGGGCAGGTACTCTTGTTGCACTATGTGCCCCACCTCGGCCTCTTCCTCGGCCCTGGCCCTGGCCTCTACCCCGGCCCTGGCCTCTCACGGCTCTAGCAGGGGGTGTGGGTGTCTGATCATCTGATCCAATAGTGCGTGTCCTCACTATCTGTGAGAGAATATAAAGTCAACGATTTAGTTTTCAAAGTCAACTAATTCACACGATAAGGAGTCAAAGAAGTGGAGTTTTCCTAACAGTTATGTAGCCTCTTGAAGATAAGTGCATACGTCTCTATACCGATCTGCAAGAATCTACTAAACCTACTTATGGCTCGTAACACCTATGAACCTAGAACTCTGATATCAGCTTGTCACGATCCCAATTTCCCACCGTAGGATGTCGTGATGGAACCTAGTCTCTAAGACTAGGTAAGCCTAACATTTAATAATAACTTAACATAAATAATCAAAAGAAATACTAAAGCAAGACTGATAACTCAAATAAACTCCCAAAATAAGATCTCAACAACAACTTTCCCAAAACCGATGGAACTGAGTCATAAGCTCTACAGAATGTTCTGGAATATCTACTACAACATTGTCTGAATAAGAAATACAACAAAATGAAAGATAAGGGAAGGTGACTCCGAGTCCTGCAGACGCCGAGCAGGTATACCTTGAAGTCTCCAGATAACAACTACAACCAAAAACTAATGTCAAGCATGAGCAGACGTACCTGGATCTGCACAAAACGATGTGCAAAAGCGTAGTATGAGTACACCACAATGGTACCCAGTAAGTATCAAGCCTAACCTTGGTAGAATAGTGACAAGGCCAGGTCAAGACACCTACTAGGACATAATAAACAGAACAGAATATAATAACGAGAAGTAATGGAAAGTGGAGAAATAAGTGAAACAAAACAAGTTAATAACATATGCTAATGACAGAATTGTAAGCATAGAGATAACATAAAGGAAGCAATTAAAGAGAACCTCATTAGTCAGATACGGCAAAAACACTGATATGACGAGGAGAATTAAAACAACAAGAAGTGTTCCGCCAATAAATCTTTTCCAACATGAGATGCACAACAAGAATCACAACCGAGGTACATCCTCGTATAAGACAAGAATCACCACTGAGGTACCGCCTCGTATAAAACAAGAATCACAACCAAGGTACCGCCTCGTGTTCACATTTCTCAATTTCAATCAATATATTTTCTTATATCACCGCGGGAGCCTTACAATTAGTTTTAAAAATCATTTTTTTCCGAAATAGCTACCCGCATTTTAGCCCACCTTATCACACCACGTGGCTTCAAGTAGTTCCCCTACTAGCAACACGCGTATCAATCCCACCTTATCTCACTGCATGTGTGTCAATCCCAAGCCTTAAATCACCGCATGCGTATCAATATCACAACATAATCATAACTCACACCACAAGTGCCCATATGCTACAACTTGACAAAAGAATCATCAATAAAAATATTTTCACAACAAATAGTCCATGGCTCAACCACAATGTGTACAAGAATCTCAACAACAACAAAATAAAAGTGAATAACTCAATAAGAAAGATATCTCAACGATTAACAAATTTGTCTCAATGTGATAATGGCTTTCTCAATTTCAATATCAATAACTCAACAATAAGATATTTCACAAAATAACAACTTCAATTACAAGTAATTCAATAATTTAAAGATGTAACAAAATACAAGGAAGGAAATAACTTCAACTAAGCATATAAGAGCAAATTAGCAAGTAAGAAATGAACAAGTATTAATAATGTCAATAAGGCATGTACAGGTAGATTTGCAAATTAAAGGGTGGATTACAATGAAGATGTGACATGTTAAGACAATTCAATTACAAGCATGAGAAGAGTCTAAATAGACTAAACCAGTTGATTACCAAATATAACCCGTGTAGCCACTCATCACCTTGCGTACAATGCTTTCACATAACATAATTAGCACAAACAAACAAATTTCTAAGAGGTAGTTCCCCCACACAAAGTTAGGCAAGATACTTACCTCAACTAGGCCAACTCAACCCTCGGATATAGCCTTTCCCCTTAAAATTCACCTCTTCGTAGCTCAAATCTAACCAAAATTGACTTAATATCGTCAAACAATGTAAGGAAAAACAATTACAATAGATAAAGTTATGATCTTTACACATTTCCCAAAAAATTCAACAAAAGACAACCCAAGTCCCGCCCGGTCAAAACCCAGGTCCAAGGATAGATTTCGACTACTCATAACCCCACGAGTCCATATATGTGATTAGTTTCAAAATCCGAGTCTACTCTGAAAACTCGATTTCTCATTTTTCAAAAACATGACAAAGTTTCACAAATTTTCACTTTGATTCACATATTTTTTATGTTAAATCCAAGATATAATCATGAAATATAGTTGGCAATCGATTATAATCACTTACCAAATATTTGTAGGTGAAAATCTCTTCTCCAAATCGTCTCATACCGTGTCTAAGGTTCTTAAACGTGAGAAATGAGGTGAAATCCTGACTTTCCAACCTTTATGACCAGATGCAGATATCGCATTTGCGACATAGGGTTAGCATTTGCGAACCCTCGCAATTGCGAATTAGGTGTCGCATTTTCAAACCTTGACAACCTCAAGAAATGTCGCAATTGCGAAAAAGGCTTCGCAATTACGAAGCTGGCCACTATCGCAAATGCGACCAAATGATCGCAATTGCGAACCATCACTCAAGCTTGCTGACGGAACTCGCATTTGCGACATTTGAAAACCCCTTGTCACCTTCGCAGTTGCGAGGCTGGTGCTCGCAATTGCGACAACTGAGCACCAGCACACCAACAATTTCATTTTCAGTTCAAACCATTCCAAATCATGTCCAAAACTCATCTGAGTCCTCGGGGATCTAAACCAAACATCAACACAAGTCTAAAAACATCATACAAACTCACTCACATGAGCAAAATACAAAAATATCATCTTGCACTACGAATCGAACACTAAAACACATGAATTTCAAAGTATATTTCAAGAACTAAAACATATGAATTTCAAAGTATATTTCAAGAACTAAGCGTCCTAATCAATTCAACTCCAAATGATACCAAATTTTGCAGACAAGTTCTAAATAGCTTAACGGGCCTATTCCAAGTCGCAATATCAAATTCTGAACTCGAGAGCTAAAAGTCAATCTACGGTAAAATGATTCAACTTGAAATTGCCAAATTTTCGCAAAACAATACAAATCAACCTACTTCTAAATTTGATTCTGGACATAAGCCCAAGTCCAAAATCACAATACGAAGCTATCGGAGCCATCAAAAAAATCATTCCCGGATCGTTTTCACAAAAGTCAACCATTGGTCAACACAAATAACTTAGGCTTCCAAGTCAAGAATCAAAGGGTCCAAATCAACCCAAAATCTTCCCGGAACAAAACTAATCAACCTCATAAGTCATAAAATCATAAACACACATGTTTAAAGTATCAAAAGGGAAAATGGGGAGCAATTACACAAAACGACCGGTCGGGTCGTTACACAAAAGCTAACTTATCTCTTTCCCTTCTCATCTAGTGACTTAAGTGCTTTCAGAGGTAAAGGTTCAACAAGATTTAATTAAGAACAAAGGGGATTCCGCTTGTAACGTAGGTACCAAATAAAAGGTTTACGGCTCAAATGGGCTAACAAAGGATGATTTTATCACTAGTAGGCCAGTAGCTTAGAGGTTAATCAAAGAAACGACTATATCATTTTTTGACTCACAAAGCTTTCTTATTTCGCTTTAACTCATACACGGGGCAAGTTCTAGACTAGCAAGGGACGATATAGAGTACAACTAAATATCTTACCTCACACAATGCACATGGCTTACTCAGGAAAACTCAAACCCGAATATAAGGTTAAAGCAACTAAGCACAATAATCATAAAATCCAACCACATAGGAAGTACATAATATGAGTCAAAAGATAAGCCCAAGAGTCAAAATAAAGTCATAGAAAGTCAAATGCTCCATCTCTAATCAACGTGTACCCAGTAAGTATCTAGTCTAACCTCAAAGAAGTAGTGACAGGAGATCGACATCAATACTTACTAGTGATCAATAAGTAAAGTGCAAGAATTATAAATGGGTGTGAAATACAACAATAATAATGGGATAAGAAATAATAAATATCGTGATTCTTTAACAAAATATCAATTTAAAATCCCAAAATATCACATGCTATTTCAATAAATAAGAACCATCAAGTAAATATCAATTCTCAAGTCATGAAGGAAATATCAGGTATATTCGGACTACAAACGATATTACGCACGAGTTATGCTGATGTCATAGGGCCCGATCTATAATAATCGTTTACACACACTACTGAGGTCGTACGGACCGATCCATGGATGCATCAAAATATATATTGCCGACGCGTTCAGTCTGATCCACAAGAATAGAGAAACTCTTCGAACTATTGGTCATACAAATACAACACCAAGATAGGCACATAAAGAAGCATAATTTTCTATCAACAATTGAATATTCAGCCAAAACTCGAAGTACCAAAGCTCGGCCTAACATAATCCCTAATCAAATTTCAATTAGCAACTTGGGGTCAAATAATACCAATATTGCATGATAAAGTCCTAAGTCTACCCGGACATAAACATAATTTTAGCTACATACGGACTCTCGTCATTTCGTGCGTACGTAGCACCCGTAATTTAAACACCTACATGAATAATTCCCTCTTACAAAGTTAGGCAAGAGACTTACCTTATTTTCAAGTCCTCTTCCTGGTCCTCAAACCACACTAATAGACTCAAAATAACGCCGAGCAACCCGAAACTAGTCAAAAGTCATACCAACTAATGAATATATGCTCAAAAGTTCATAATTCATCCATTAGAGCAATTACCCAACCCAAATCGGAAAGTTCCTAAAGTCACCCCGGGCCCATATGCCTGGATTCCAAAACTTTTTGTAGAATAATGTTACCCATGACCTTATGAAATCAAATATATAATTTCTACTCAATTCCATAACCAATTTCGTGGTCTAATCTCATTTTTACCAAACCCTAGGTTTTCAACAAAATCCCATAATTTCCATAATTGTCATGTTAAAATCTACCCATAATCTATGTATTAAACTCATATTAGGTAGAAATCACGTACCTTCAATTGCTAGGTGAAAATCCCTCTCCAAGAAGCTCTAAAATCGGCCAAACCAATGTGAAATGACAGAAAATGAGCCTAAGTCCCAATTTTATAACATGTTTCTGCCCAGTGGTCCTTCTTCATGATCGCGAAAAGGCCCTCACGAAGGCTAAATCTATCAAGTCCCAGATCCTCGTGATCGCGAAGGCTATCCCATCCAAAGCTTCGCGAATGGAACCTGCCCTTCGCGAATGCAAAGAGCAACAACCCGTTGACCCCTAGACCCAGCCCCATTTATGCAAACGCAAACCTCTCATCGTGAACGCAAAGGCAACAGGTCATAAACCTTCACGAACGTGACCCCATGATCGCGAATGCAAAGAACAAAAACACCCCTACCCAAAATCCTTCATCAAGAACGCGTGACACCCTCCGTGTTCATGAAAATGGAAGCATTGACCAGCAATTTTTGAAATTTGGACTTAACTCCGGGTGGACCAAAACACACGCAAGCCACTCGAGACCCCGTCCAAATACACCAACAAGTTCATAAACATAATTCGGATCTACTCGAAGCCTCAGAACACATAAAACAGCATCAAAACTAAGTTCGTATAATGTTTTAGGATATGTTAGTATGTTAGGATAGGGTCCCGAGGGCCTCGGGTGTGATTCGGATTATGTTCGGCTCATTTTTGGACTTGTTGGGTTGTTGTTATATCTCTTGTTGGTTTCCTTATATGCAATCGTGAGTGGAGGTCCGCGATCGCGAAGGGTTGTTTGGGTGACTGGGGAAAGTTTTCTATGCGTTCGCGAGAATAGGTCCGCGATCGCGAAGTTTGGGGTGTCAGTGCTACGCGAACGCGTGATAGGTGCCACCTTTGCGATGAAGGAAGAATAGGCCTGGGAGGTCAGGCGCGTTGCCCTATGCGATCACATGAGTGTGTCCGCGATCGCGTACCTTTGGGAGAATAAGTCAGCGTGTTTGCAATGGTATGTTGGCATTCACGAAGTGTAATTTGGAGGGCAGTGATTTTTGTTCGTCGCGATCGTAAAGGACTTTCCCTGATCGTGAAGAGGAAGAACTGGGCAGAATATATAATTTCAAAATGAGGGTTAGAGTATTATTTCTCATTTGGACGTTGGGAGCTTGGATTAAGGCGATTCTTGAAGATATTTTTAAGGTATTGATTGGGGTAAGTGATTCAAACTCAAATTTGGTTAATGTACATGAATCTATCATTATATTTACCATTTAATTAGTGTTTTGGGTTGGAAAAATTGGAGAAAATTAGAGAAACTGCATAAACTATAATTTGAGGATTTGAAGGTCGAGTTGAGATAGGAATTGAGTAATTTTAGTATGGTTGGACTCGTTGTTGAATGGGTGTCCGAATTTAGTTAGTTTTATCGGATTCTGTGATGTGGGCCCGAGGTTGACCTTTTGGATTAACTTTTTGACTTTTGTTAAAGAACCTACCTTTATCATATGAAATTGATTCATATAGCTTGTGTTGATTGTATTAAGTTGTTAGTGGCTAGATTCGAGTCATTCGGAAGCCGATTCGATTCTTGAGGCAAGGGCTTGTTGGAGTAGGGATTTGCGCGGTTTGAGGTAAGTAACACTTCTAAACTTGGTTCTTAGGGTATGAATCCCTGAAATACATTTTATGTGGTTGGTGTTGAGGTGACGCACATGCTAGGTGACGGACGTGTGGGCATGCACCATGGTAATTGTAACTCGGTTGTTTATGTGGTACTGTGTAGTTATCAAACCTTGTTGCTATTCATGAACTCCCTACGTGTTAGAGAAATTGAGCTGCAATCCATGTTAGAAATCATGTTTAGGTTATACGCTTATTCTATTGAGATCTACAGAGTTTATTTCTACTGTTGAATTATTTGTTTAAATTGCAATTATGTACTCAGTCACATCCATCATTTGCATATCATATCTCAGTCTCTGTTATTATTTATTATTTCATCATGTATCATTGTTTGGGATGATTGGCATGAGATTTGTGATCCCGAGAGACTGGAGAGATTGATGACTGAGTTGGGGCCCGAGAGCCGTGTTGTGAGTGAGATTGTGTATCGGGTGGCACGCCGCAATATGCCTTCTTGGCTTTATATATATTATTATTATTATGGATCGGGCTGCACGCCGCAGCAGGCCCTATCGGCTATATCTATTATTATGGGATCAGGCTGCACGCCGCAATAGGCTATATTGGCTTTATATTAGCGCTTGGGAAGGATCCGCCCCTCCGAACTCTGACATACCAGCAGAGAGTGCACGTACCGTGCAATGCTGAGTGATTGAGTGTGATGAGTGAGAGTGGATACAGTCAGATTGAGTATTCTGAGAGTGTGAGTATATGAGATTATCATTGTGATGCATTACATGTGACATGCACATCTGACATGTAGATATAGAGACGTAACATTCATCATATAAGTCATACTTAGCATATTTTTATCTATGTTGATCTTCAACTGTTAAACACTTGAAAGCATGTCTACATTTTTAAACTGTCTACAAATTGATTATAAGGCTTTCTCTAAGTTATTATTGTCATATTCCTATCATATCTGCGTTGTTGTTATCTGAATTTGGACTGTACCTTTCTGAGCTCATCACTTCTTTCATCTCAAGGTTAGTCCTGTTACCTATTGAGTACATTAGGTCGATTGTACTCATACTAGACTATGCACTTTGTGTGTAGATCTAGGTACCTCTGGGCATGAAGGGTGCTTGATTTGGAGCTTCATCTATTTGGAGACTATTGAGGTAGCTGCCTTGGCGTCCGCAGACCTCGACTATCCTTCTTTTCCGTTTATTAGGATTGTTCTATATTTCTAGACAGTTGTTTTAGTAGTTAGACTATATTGTCGTTTAGATGCTCATGTACTCAGTGACATCCAGATTTTGAGAATGTTGTATGTGAGATGCAGTATTGTTTATCGACTATTTATGAGATTTGTTACTGTTAAACCTGTTTCATCTCGTTTTCAATTTAAAAATGTGTAGTTATTTGTGGTTGTCGGCTCCTGTAGTATTGTGATAGGCGTCATCACGACATGTTATGTTTTGGGTTGTGACAAGTTGGTATCAGATCCTGGGTTACATAGGTCTCGCGAGTCATTAGCAAGTTCAGTAGAGTCTTGCGGATCGGTACGGAGATGTTTGTACTTTTCTTCAAGAGGCTACTGAATCATTAGGAAAACTTCACCTTCTTGTATTCTTGTCGTGTAGATTTGTTGATTCCAAAAACTAAACTTTTGTTATTATATTCTCTCACAGATGGTGAGGACACGTGCCACCATATCGGGCGGACGACCACCAGTACCACCAGCTAGGGCCACGAGAGGTCGGGGCTAAGGTACAGCTCGTACAGCAACTAGAGCAGCACCCGTGAAGCCACCATTTGCTATAGCTCAGGAGCATATCCCAGATATGGTTGAGTCATTCGAACCAGCTCAAGCACCAGATGTGCCCATTGTGATTCCAGGTGTTCAGGAGGCTTTAGCCCAGATATTGACCGTATGCACTAGCCTTGCTCAAGCGGTTTTAGTTTAGGTCGCACCAGCCACGTTTCAGGCAGGGGGGAGGTGCTCAGACTCCCGTCGCCCGTACTCTAGATCGGGTGGTTCAGGGACTTCAGACACGGGGAGTACTAGCAGCCTATTTGGTTGCCGCTGCTCAGGCCCAGGTGGGTCCCCCTATAAGAGACGAGGAGCAAAAGAGGCTAGACAGGTTTGGGAGGTTCAACCTCCATCATTTAGTAGGGCTGAGTCAGAAGATGCTCAGGACTTCTTGGACAGGTGCCAGCGGATTCTTCACACGATAGGTGTTCTGGAGACTAGTGGAGTCTTATTTACTACTTTTCACCTATCGAGGGCAACCTTCAGATGGTGGGAGGCATATGAGTTGAGCAGGTCATCCGGTGCTGCACCACTTACGTGGTATGAGTTCTCTGTTCTCTTCTTGGAGAAGTTTGTTGCACAGACCCGCAAGGAGGAGTTGCATAGGTAGTTTGAGTAGCTACACCCGGAAGGTATGTCTGTCACCTAGTATGAGATGAGATTTTCAGAGTTGGCTCGTCACATGATCTGGTTGGTCCCGAGAGAGAGGGAGAGGATTAGGAGGTTCATTGATGACCTTAACTATGGACTGCATTTTGTCATGACTCGGGAGATTGCATCAGGTGCTAGGTTCGACGACGTGGTTAATATTGCTAGGTGGCTAGAGCAGGTCCGTAGTCAGGAGCGTTAGGAAAGGGAATCTAAGAGGCCTCATGGTTCGGGTGGTTTCAGCGGTGTTTCTTCTGGAGGGCAGTCCCACCATAGCAGGGGTTGTCCTTAAATAACCACTCAGATGACTCGTCTGGTTCATTGTGGTGCATTAACTAGCCATGGTTCATATAGTAATCGTCCGGGTCAGTCATCTCTCAGTGCCCTCCCAGCGCAGAGTTCATCTCGTGCTCCATCAGTTCAGGGTTCATCTGTACAAGGTTCTTCTAGAAGTTATTCGGGTTCTCGGGGTACGATTCAGTCTCCACCACCAATGACTGATCGTAGTTGCTACGAGTGTGGGGAGTTTGGACATGTGAGGAATTATTGCCCCCATTTCATGGGACGTCTAGTTCATAAGAAGGGGCCTCTTATGACTTCTGCACTAGTTACTTCATCACCCGCCCAGCCAGTTCGAGGTGGGGTTCAAGCAGCTAGAGGTTACCCTAGAGGGGGAGGCCGATCAGGTGGCGGTCAAGCTCGATGTTGTGCTTTCCTTGCCAGGCCAAAGGTCGTTACTTCATATGCAATGATCACATGTATTGTCTCAGTATGCCACATGGATGCTTCTATATTATTTGACCCTGGTTCCACTTATAGAGGCAGAGCCAGGATTTCATACTTATGGGTTCGAGATTCTAATCATTTTAAGTTACTAGGTTCTAAAGTATGAATTTATGTATATTTAATGGATTTATAAAAAAACAAATAATGGTTCAAATAAAAGCTATTGGGTTCGGCTGAACCCATTTGCGACACTCTACCCCTTCCCATGTCCACTTATTCATATGTATCATCATATTTTGCTCATTATTTGGATATCTCCCACGAGTCCTTAGTTTCACTTGTTTATGTATCTACGCTGGCAGACGATTCTATTATTGTGGACCGTGTGTATCGGTTGTGTGTGGTGACCATTGGGGGGATTGGAGACGAGATTTGACCTATTATTGCTTAGTATGGTTGATTTTGACGTGATTTTGGGTATGGATTGGTTGTCCCCATGTCATGTTGTTCCGTATTACCTAGGATGTCGGGGTTACCTAGGATCGATTGGAGAGGTCCTCTAGACTATGTTCCCAGTAGGGTGATCTCATATCCAAAGGCCCAATGGATGGTTGGGAAGGGGTGTTTGTCATATTTTACCTTTTTGAGGGAAGTTAGTGGTGATACTCCTACTATTGATTCTGTTCCGATAGAGCGAGACTTTCCGGATATGTTTTCTACAGACCTGTCGGGCATGCCACCCGACAGGGATATTGATTTTTGCATTGACTTGGTGTTGGGCACTCTGCCTATTTCTTTTCCTCTGTATCATATGGCACCAGCAGAGTTGAAGGAATTGAAAGAGAAGGTTGAGGAGCTTCTTAAAAAGGGGTTCATTAGGCCTAATGTGTCGCCTTAGGGTGCACCAGTTCTTTTTGTGAAGAGGAAGGATAGTACTATGCGGATGTGCATTGACTATAGGCAGTTGAACAAAGTTACTATTAAGAACAAGTTTTATTTGCCGCGCATTGATGATTTATTTGACCAGCTTCAGGGAGTTAGAGTGTTCACTAAGATTGATTTGAGGTCTCGGTATTATCAGCTTAAGATTCGGGACTCTAATATTCTGAAGACGACATTCAAGACCCGCTATGATCACTATGAATTTCTTGTGATGTTATTCAGGCTAACCAATGCCCCAACAACATTCATGCATCTAATGAACAGTGTGTTCTAGCCATATCTTGATTTGTTTGTCATAGTATTTATTGATGATATCTTAGTGTACTCACGAAGCCAAGAGGATCATGCACAACATATGAGGATCGTACTTCAGAGGTTGAGGGAGGAGAAGCTTTATGCTAAATTCTTCAAGTGTGAGTTTTGGCTCAGTTCGATAGCGTTCATGGGGCACGTGGTGTCTAGTGATGGGATCAAGGTGGATCTGAAGAAAATTGAGGCAGTTCAGAGATGGACCAGACCGTCTTCAGCTACTGAGATTCGGAGTTTTCTCGGCTTGACCGGATGCTATCATCGCTTTGTGGAGGGTTTCTCGTCCATTGTAGCACCTTTGACCAGGTTGACCCATAAGGGTGCGTCTTTGCCTTCAGCATTGGGTTCCTATATAGTGTATTGTGATTCTTCTCGGATTGGCATTCGGTATGTCTTAATGCAGGAGGGTAGAGTGATTGTTTATGCTTTAAACCAGTTGAAGCCTTATGAGAAGAACTACTCTATCCATGATTTGGAATTGGTAGCCATCATCCATGCCATGAAGATTTGGAGGGATTATCTATATGGTGTGTCTTGTAAGGTATTTACGGATCATTAGAGTCTTCAACACTTGTTCAAGCAATAGGATCTAAATTTGAGGCAGCGGAGATGGTTGGAGTTGCTAAAGGACTATGATATTACCATTTTGTATCATCCCGGGAAGGCATTATGGTGGCCGATGCCTTGAGTAGGAAGGCAGTGAGTATGGGTAGCCTTGCATTTATTCTTGTTAGTGAGAGACCCCTTGCATCAGATGTTCAGGCCTTGGCCAATCAGTTCATGAGGTTAGATGGTTTGGAGCCTAGTCCAGTTCTAGCTTGTGTGGTTTCTCGTTCCTCTTTATATGATCGCATCAGAGAGCGTCAGTATGATGACCCTCATTTGCTTGTCCTTAAGGACATAGTTCAACATGGTGATGCCAAGTAAGTTTCTATTGGGGATGATGGGGTGTTGCAGATGTAGGTTCGTATTTGTGTTCCCAATGTGGATGGTCTACATGAGTTGATTCTTGAGGAGGCCCACAGTTCACGGTATTCCTTTCATCCGGGTGCCGCAAAAATATATTAGGACTTGAGGTAGCACTATTAGTGGAGGAGGATGAAGAAATACATAGTAGAGTTTGTAGCTCGGTGCTTGAATTGTCAGCAGGTGATGTACGAGCATTAGAGGCCAGGCGGTTTACTTCAGAGGCTTGAGATTACGAAGTGGATATGGGAACGTATCACCATGGACTTCGTAATTAGGCTCCTATGGACTTTGAAGAAGTTTGATGCTATTTGGGAGATTGTGGACCGGTTGATTAAGTCCACAAATTTCATTCCAGTTGGAACTACATATTCTCCTGAGCGGTTGACTGAGATCTATATCTACGAGATTGTTCTCCTTCATTGTGTGCCGGTGTCCATCATTTCAGATCGGGGCACGCATTTCACATTTTGCAATTTTGGAGAGCAGTGCAGCGATAGTTAGGCACACGGGTTGAGTTGAGTACAATATTCTACCATCAGATGGACGGACAGTCCGAGCGCACCATTCAGATATTAGAGGATATGCTACGTGCTTGTGTCATAGATTTCGGAGGTTCTTGGGATCATTTTCTGTAGCTTGCAGAGTTCGTCTAAAATAATAGCTACCAATCGAGTATTCAGATGGCTCCGTATTAGGCCTTGTATGGGAGGCGGTGTTGATCTCCAGTCAGTTAGTTTGAGCCGGGTGAGGCTAGGATATTGGGTACTAACTTGGTTCAGGATTCTTTGGAAAAGGTTAAGTTAATTCAGGATCGGCTTCGTACGGCACAGTCTAGACAGAAGAGTTACACTGATCGGAAGGTTCGTGATGTTTCTTACATGGTGGGAGAGAAGGTATTGCTCAGAGTTTTGCCATGAAGGGTGTTATGAGATTCGGGAAGAAAGGCAAGTTGAGCCCTCGGTATATTGGCCCTTTTGAGGTGCTTGAGATTATTGGAGAGGTGGCTTACAAGTTTGTATTGCCGCCTAGTTTATCGAGTGTTCATCCAGTGTTTCATGTTTTCATGCTCCGAAAATATTTTGGCGATCCGTCTCATGTTTTAGACTTCAGCACGGTTCAGTTAGATGGTGATTTGACTTATGATGTGTAGTCGGTGGCCATTTTGGATCGGCAAGTTCGAAAGTTAAGATTAAAGAATATAGCTTCAGTGAAGGAGCATTGGAGAGGTCAGCCAGTCAAGGAGGCTACTTAGGAGACCGAGTAGGAGATACAGAGAAGATATCCACACCTATTTGAGACTCCAGGTATGATTCTAGACCCGTTCGAGGATGAACGTTTGTTTAAGAGGGGGAGAATTTAACGACCCAGCCGATCATTTTGAGTATTATAGCCTTTTTCCCCTATTTATTGCTTATTCTGTGTTTGTTTGTTATTATGTGACTTGCCGGGATGGTTGGTTTGGTTTTGAGGATGTTTCAAAATAAATTGGGACACTTAGTCCAAGGTTGGAAGCCTAAATTAAAAGAGTTGATCAGATGTTGGCTTATATGTAAATGACTCCGAAATGGAGTTTTTATGGTTCAGATAGCTCCGTATGGTGATTTTATACTTAGGAGTATGTCTGGATATTGATTTGGAAGTCCGTAGGTGATCTTGGCTTGAATTGGCGAAAGTTGGAAAAGTTGAAGTTTGGAGAGTTGAGAAGTTTGACCGAGAGTTAACTTTGTGGTTACCAGGCTCAGATTTTGGTTCCGAAAGTTGGAATAGGTCTGTTGTATCATTTATGACTTGTGTGCAAAATTTGAGGTCAATCGGAGTTGGGTTGATAGGTTTCGGCATCAATTGTAAAAGTTGGAAATTCCTTAGTTTCAATAGGCTTAAATTGGGGAGCGATTCGTGTTTTTGATGTTATATGATGTGATTTAAAGCTTGAACTAAGTTCATATGATGTTTTAGGATATGTTGGTATGTTTGTATGGGGTCCCGGGGGCCTCGGGTGTGATTCTGATCATGTTCGGCTCATTTTTGGACTAGATGGATTGATGTTATGTCTGTTGTTGGTTTCATTATATGCTATCGCGAGTGGAGGTCCGCCATCGCAAAGGGTTGTTTGGGTTACTAGGGAAATTGTTCTACGCTTTCGTGAGAATAGGTCCACGATCGCGATGCTTGGGGAGTCAGTGCTACGCGAACGCGTGATAGGTGTCGCGTTCGTGATGAAGGGAGAGATGGTCTGGCAGGTCAGGTACGTTTCTCTATGCGATCGCGTATCTTTGGGGGAATAAGTTAGTGTGTTCATGATGGTGTGTTGGCGTTCGCAAAGTGTAATTTTGAGGGCAATCATTTTTTTCCTTCGCGATCGTGAAGACGAACAAGTGGGCAGAATATATAATTTCAAAACGAGGGTGCCATGCCCCAAACCTGGGGAGGCGTGGCTGGCACCCGGTACCGTACTGGCCCGAGCGAACCACTCTGTAACTTTTTTTCCTGTACCTATCATGGGCCAACATGGCCATAACTCGTAATGTATAACTATAAGTGAACAAACACTGCATCAATGAACCATCATTCTTAAAACATGAATACATATGGGCTGTCAAGGCCTCTGACATACTGTACAAAATGAACCTCAGTCTACAAATCCTTTAAGAGTATTTGACATCAAATGGAACAGGGTACCGGCCTATCCATAAGTCTGTAGCAAAACTCTGACACGATGACTTATAGACTCGGTTTCTCTCCGAATGAGGTGGAGTCTTACCGATCCTTCGCTGAATGCTAACCTTGTTTACTATGAGGGCTTGTCAAACTGATTATCTATACCTACAGGCATGAATGTAGCGTCCCCAAAAAAACGACGTCAGTACGAATAATGTACTGAGTATGTAAGGCAGAACTGAAACATATCCATAAGTCAACATTAATTAAAGAAATATAAGAATCAACCTGAATCTATGTATATGCATAAATACTATAATTATATATATAATGCTTCTCTTTGAGACTATTATCCATATATGATGCATGACTGCCCAAGAGATCAGTGGTAACTGCCCGACTGGCAGTAGCGCGGTGGTAAATGCATGACTGCCCGACCGGCCGTAGCTCGGTGGTAAATGTGTAATTGCCCAACCGGTCGTAGCTCGGTGGTAAATGCATGACTGCCCGACCGGCCGTAGCTCGGTGGTAAATGTGTAACTGCCTATCCAGTCGTAGCTCGGTGGTAAATACATGACTGCCCGACCGGCCGTAGCTCGGTGGTAAATGTGTAACTGCCCAACCGGCCGTAGCTCGGTGGTAAATGCATGAAGATGCATGTATCACTATATTATAAACATTAACATTTTTATCATATACCTCAATAGAGACTTAGGAACGTACTTAGACATACTTGAATATAACTTTTACAGGAATGAATAACATAGACATCCTTAAATGCTAAGAGTAGAACCACTTATGGAATAGCATTACGTTTACGTATCGTTACTTGGATCATACCAAAAGAATAAAGAATTAGCCTTAACATACCTGGGCCGATTCTCTTGACAATCCCTCTAACACACATGTTTGCGAAAAACACGTAACGGTGGATCAAAGTAGAAAATAATACGTATGATATTCTTGAGAAGATTGTACCTTACTTCCTTAGAATCGCAAATCTCACGTTGCTATAGTATTATGTAGTCTTGTATGAATTTTGTGGCTTCATCCATCCTTTGTAGTTTGTAATCATCTCTATTTTTGTGAATTAGAGAGGCCTTTTATATTAGTGGGTGTGGGCCCCACTTATGTATGACTTAGCCACAAGAATCCTCCAAATGTGCCACCTATCTACTTAACCAAAGAGTCACCATGTAGGTCTTGATCCATTTTCCACTTGCTGCCACGTGGGGGTGGTGTTTCCCCCCAATATTTATCCACCAATTTTCAATTACATATTAATTTCCCACTAAAAATTAATAATTATCCAATTATCCATATAATTACGAATTATCTCAAATTACTTAAAATACTACTCACTTTTAAATTACTTTATACACCTTACTATTATGGTCATGTGATACCTTGTATGACACTAGTTTATAAATATCGGGTATTATAGCTTGGACCGTATTTTATCCCAAATTGTCAAACTTCGGCGATACTCAATTTCTTCCATTGGTTTATCTTCTAACCTTTATAACACTTACTTATCATTTGTTTGACATATCATAAATACTTATAACCTTGAAAATAGTCTTGTCCTCATCTTAAAGTACTACTATTAAAATATTAAAATATTAATAAATCATAGTACCATATAAAATCAATGCATACACTATTATTATATTAAAACATCCATGTAAAAATATATATATTTTCTCAACTTCTTGTTTTCCTAATCTCATATAAAGAGTACAAATTTTCGCACGCTTAATTCTTAAAATGGTAAAAAGATAACCTTCTTTTATTATGAAAAAATAATTTCTATCTTTACAATAAAGAAAATTCCATAAACTTTCTCATATTATGTGTATAATTTAAAGCATGTTCGAAAGTAGTAATATTAATAACTATATAAAATCATATTTTTCAAACTTTTTTTGCAAAATGTTCCACTCAAAATACCATATCTAATGTATATAACGGTATCAAGGTTGTTAAACTTGGTCTTACAATAACATAGTCACAAATCCTTTATAATATCATGAATGGTCTTAATCCCTTCAAGCTCATATGGATTACTACGATTCATCCTATTAAAGTGCGGGATGTAACAGAGGGTTAGAATATTATTTCACATTTGGACTTTGGGAGCTCGGTTTGAAGCGATTCTTGAAGGGATTTTCAAGGTATTGATTGGGGTAAGTGATTCTAACTTGGATTTGGTTGATATACATAAAGCTATCATTGTTCTTACCATTTAATTAGTGTTTTGGGTTGGAAAAAATGAGAAACATTGTAAAAACTTCATAAACTATAATTTGATGATTTGAAGGTCGAGCTGAGATCGAAATTGAGTAGTTTTAGTATGGTTGGACTCGTTGTTAAATGGGTGTTCGAATTTTGTTAATTTTGTCGGATTCCGAGACATGGGCCTGGGGTTAAATTTTTTACTTTTGTTAAAGAATCTAGCTTTATCATATGTAATTGATTCCTATAGCTTGTGTTGATTGTATTAAGTTATTTGTGGCTAGATTCGAGTCGTTTGGAGACCAATTCGCGAGGAGAGGGCTTGTTGGAGTCGGGATTTACGTGATTTGAGGTAAGTAAAATGTCTAAACTTGGTTTTGAGTGATGAATCCCTGAAATATGTGTTATGTGGTTAGTGTTGAGGTGACACACTTGCTAGGTGACGGGCGTGTACCGTGGTAATTGTGACTCGGTTGTTTCTGTGGTACTGTGTAGTTATCAAACCTTGTTGCTATTCATGAACTCCCTACATGTTAGAGTAATTGAGTTGCAATCCATGTTAGAAATCATGTTTAGGCTATATGTTTATTCTATTGAGACCTATGAAGGTTATTTCTACTGTTGAGTTATTTGTTAAAATTGCCATTATGTACTTAGTCACATCCATCATTTGCATATCATATCTCAGTCTCTGTTGTTATTTATTATTGCATCATGTATCATTGTTTGGGTTGATTGGCATGAGATTTGTGAGCGTGAGAGGCTGGAGATATGATGACTGAGTTGGGGACCGAGAATCGTGTTGTGAATGAGATTGTGGATCTGGCTACACGACATATCATGCCTTCTTGGCTTTATATATATTATTATTGTGGATCAAGTTGCACGCCGTAGCAGGCCTTATAGGCTTTATCTATTATAATAGGATCGGGCTGCATGCCGCAACAAGCCATATTGGCTTTATATTAGCGCTTAGGCAGGATCCACCCCTCTGAAATCTGACATACAAGCAGTGAGAGCAGGTACCGTGCAGTGCAGAGTGATTGAGTGTGATGAGTGAGAGTGGATATAGTCAGATTGAATATTCTGAGAGTGTGAGTACATGAGATTATCATTGTGATGCATTACATGTGACATGCACATTTGACATGTAGCTATAAAGACGTAACATTCCTCATATAAGTCATACTTGGCATATTTTATCTATGTTGATCTTCAACTGTTAAACACTTGAAAGCATGTCTATATTTCTAAACTGTCTACAAATTGATTATAAGGCTTTCTCTAAGTTATTATTGTCATTTTCCTATCATATCTGCGTTGTTGTTATCTGAATTTGGACTGTACCTTTTTGAGCTCGTCATTGCTTTCAGCTCAAGGTTAGTCATGTTATTTATTAAGTACATTGGGTCGGTTGTACTCATACTATACTCTGCACTTTATGTGCAGATCTAGGTACCTTCGGGCATGACAGTTGCTAGATTTGGAGCTTCATCTATTTGGAGACTATTGAGGTAGTTGCCTTGGCATTCGCAGACCTCCGCACTCCTTCTTTTCAGTTTATTAGAATTGTTCTATCTTTCTAGACAATTGTTTTAGTAGTTAGATTGTATCATCATTTAGATGCTCATATACTCAGTGACATCCAGATTTTTTGAACGTTATATATGAGTCATAGTATTTTTTATCGACTATTCATGAGAGTTATTACTGCTAAACATGTTTGATCTCGTTTTCAATTTAAAAATGTGTAGTTATTTGAGGTTGTCGGCTCCCGTAGTACTATGATAGGCACCATCACGACATGTTAAGTTTTGGGTTGTGATAAGTTGGTATTAGAGCCTAGGTTACATAGGTCTCATGAGTCATGAGCAAGTTTAGTAGAGTCTTACGGATCGGTACGGAGATGTCTGTACTTATCTTCGCGAGGCTACCAAATCATTAGGAAAACTTCACCTTCGTGTATTCTTGTCGTGCGGATTTGTTGATTCTGAAAACTAAACTTTTGTTATTTTATTCTCTCACAGATGGTGAGGACACGTTCCACCGGATTGGGCGGACGGCCACCAGTACCACCAAATAGGTCCACGAGAGGTCGGGGCTACGGTAGAGGCCAAGGTGCAGCTCGTACAGCAGCTAGAGCAGCACCCGTGGAGCCACAAGTTGCTCCAGCGCAGGAGCAGATCCCAAATGTGGTTGAGCCGGTAGGACCAGCTCAGACACCAGATCCGCCAATCTGGAGTCTGACATACCAGCAATGAGCGCACGTACCGTGCAGTACTAAGTGATTGAGTGTGATGAGTGAGAGTGGAGGCAGACAAATTGAGTACTCTAAGAGTGTAAGTATGTGAGGTTATCATTTTGATGCAGTACATGTGACATGCACATTTGAGAAGTAGATATAGAGACATAACATTCCTCATATCATTCATACTTGGCATATTTTATCTGCGTTGAGCTTCAACTGTTAAATACTTGAAAGCATGTCGACATTTCTAAACTGCCTACAAACTTATTATAAGGCTTTCTCTTAATTATTATTGTCATTTTCCTGTCATATTTGTGTTGTGGTTATCTGGATTTGGACTGTACCTTTCTAAGCTCGTCACTACTTTCAACCCAAGTTTAGTCATGTTACTTATTGAGTAAATTGCATCGGTTGTACTCATACTATACTCTGCACTTCGTGTGCAGATACCAGGTACCTTCGGGCATGACGGTTGCTAGATTTTGAGCTTCATCTATTTGGAGACTATTGAGGTAACTGCCTTGACATCCGCAGACCTCGACTCTCCTTATTTTCAGTTAATTATTATTGTTCTATCTTTCTACACAGTTGTCTTAGTAGTTAGACTGTATTGTCATTTAGATGCTCATGTACTCAGTGACACCCGAATTTTGGGAATGTTGTATGTGAGTCGTAGTATTTCTTATCGACTAGTTATGAGAGTTGATAATGTTAAACCTGCTTCATCTCGTTTTCAATTTAAAAATACATAGTTATTTGTGGTTGTCGGCTTGCCTAGTACTATGATAGGTGTCATCATGACATGTTGAGTTTTGGGCGTGACACTACCGCATATTAGCTCCAAAACCTGCATGCAAGGGCAGATGTATAGTATGAGTACAACCGACCACATGTACCCCGTAAGTATCTTGACTAACCTTGGTGAAGTAGTGACGAGGCTTTTTAGTTAAAAGATACTCACTAATTTAACATGTACAATAGAATTGCAGTAGAAACAATACTAGAACATAACGGAGAGGAATACAAGAATAAATATGCGCAGTAAATGATTACTAGAAGAAATTACGGTTAATATTTCTCAATATCATAACTAGTTCTTTCCTTAAAGCGATGACCATCAAACTACGGTAGAATTCCATAACTTTCATAGTGTGAGAAATGTACTCAATATGTGAAATAAAATAGCATGGAAACACCCTTCGTGCATTTATCTCTTCCTCGCCAAGTATACATATAATAGTACTAACCAGGTTAAAGAAATGTCAATAACGGTAACGAAGAAGTGGGAGGTACAGATGTAGCAATAACGAACAAGGCAGTGTATATGGACAACGGTAACAGACTAGGTGGGAGTCATAGAAGTAATGATAGCAATTAATATAGGAGAACATAAATTTCACTAACTAACATGGTATAAGGCTTATATGAAAGTACAACTAATGAGAAATGGCATAGATATAGATAGAGCAAACATGATCTTTATAATCTAAACAATTATAACGCATAGATAACTAATATGGTAGAAGGTTTATACAAAAGTGCAAAAATGAGAAATGACATAGATGTATATATAATAAACAAGAAGGAAAGCATGATATTTATAAGCTAAACAGATAGAAGGCATGGGTAATACAACAACAATTTATATAGAGGACAATTATAGAACAACGACAAGTCACATAGAAAACATAGGTGTAATAGCAACAGCTCAAGATAAAGGCATAAATTTAACACAAGGAAAAGATATCACAATATAATGCATGTCTCTAGCCTGCATGGAAACACCCTTCGTGCCATGAACACATGATAATATAAAAACAATAGCACGGTATCACCCTTCGTACTTTTACTCTCTTCCTTACATAATAATATAAATACAATGGCACATCATCACCCGTCATGCTTTACTCTCCTTCGCATACGATGATATATATGAAATGGCATGACATCACCCTTCGTGCTTTATACTTTTCTCACATGATAATGTATTTGCAATGGCATGGCATCACCCTTCTTACCTTACACTCTTCCTCACCAAGCATATGTGTATGAATAACAAACAAGGTAGGAAGCATAAATAACATCAAGGAGAGTGATTAAGCGAATATTCCAATGAACATCAATCACAGCTTTCAAGCCAATAACAATTCAATAAACCTCAAGAACCTTATTGTTCAAGTATCTCAACAAATCTCAAAAATGATCTTCAAGTTAAGTATAGAATCCAAATATCTCAAGAATAACATTCGTAGCGATGTATTTGTGATTAAGTATAGCAATGACCGAATTTAGCACATTAATAGTTTTACAAAAAATCTGTCAAATTTTTAATCAAGTTATAATTAGCTAAATCATGGTTTCTAGCATTGAAATTCGTATTCGTATTAATATAAAAGTAAAGTAAAACATGAAGCCAAAAAGTCACATATTCCAACAAGGTACAAAGAATCGTATAATCTACCCCTAACCATAGTTTGCCCTGGTATTTTCATATATGCTCGTCACCTCACATATGGTTCATCCCCTCATGTGGCAAACAATATTATTTTATTAAGAAAAATTTCTCCAACAAAGTTAGATAAGACACTTACCTCGAACAAGCCAAATCAGTACGCTAAAAGAACCATACCGCAAAAATAGACCTCCGAGCGGCTCAAAATGAGCCAAAAGCAACTACAAATCATCAAATAATGCCATAAGAAGCAAACTCAAACGATAAAGGTTCAATTCTTTAATCAAATACTCAAAGTCAACCAAAATGTCAACCCGAGGCCGCACCTCGAAACCGGATAAAACTCACAAATTTTGACAACCCATTTAATTACGAGTCTAACTATACTAATTTTACTCAAATTCCACTCCGAATCAATGTTCAAAACCCAATTATTCACTTTAGGAAAGTTTAGACAAAAATCCACAAATTCTCTTTTAGATTCATCAAATCAAACGTCTAAACTGAAGATGGAATCACGTAATATAATCAAATCTGAGTAAAAATACTTACCCAATCCAAATTGTGAAAATGCCCTCCAAAATCGCCCAAATGCGAGCTCCAAAACCTTGTGAGAAAAAGTAACTAAATTTCAGAACGAGTAAAAATAAACACAACAATTATTATAGCTCGAATTAGATCCTAGATGATCCCCAAACTCATATTTGATACATTCGACATAATCCTTGCGAGATTACATCCAAGATAGCCTCTTAAATCACCCAATTTGACCTTAAAATGAGAGAGATATGATATTTTGAAGTTTTAAAGGAAGTCTGAAAATTTAAGGGACAAAAATGATATTTTCGTAATTAGTTTACACTAGAAAATCAGCAACAAAAGAATCTTCATTTTAACACCCAAAACACATTCGGAACCTCCTCGACACAAATCATATATACATTTCAATAATAAAACAAGCTACGAACCTGTTCGCGCACTCAAAACACCAAAACGAAATCATCTTGACCTGATATTGACCATGGTCAAACTCCAAATCTTTAACTGGTTTCTCAACCAATGATGCAAAACACACCCGAGCCTCTCGGAACCCGATCCAATCATACAAACAAATACAAATACATTATCCAAACTTATATAAAGCCTTAAAAATAACACAACAAAGCATCAAGGATCAAACAGAATATAATTTCTCTTAAGTTATTAAATTTTTGTTCTTTCAAGAAAGTGTCTGAATCACACTTAATCACTTCGGATTACTTCGAGATTTTGCACACAAGTTCAATTCAACTATATAGACCTATCCAAAGTCTTGGAACACCAATTGAAGTCCAATAACATCAAAGTCAACTCTTGGTCAAACTTATGAACTCTTAAGTTTTTCAAATTGCCAACTTTCGACAAATAGTGTCGAATCCTTCTACGAACCTCCAAAACTGAATCTGAACATACGCACAAGTCATAATTCATCATACGAACCTATCAGAACCATAAAAACTCGATTCCGAGTCCATTTACCCAAAAGTCAAACATTGGTTAACTCTTCTAACTTAAAGCTTCCAAACCGAAATTCATTCTTCCAAATCAATCCCGAACCACTGGAAAACTAAAACTGACCATATGCAAGTCATAATACATCATATAAAGCTACTCAAAGTCTCAAACCACCGAACAGAAAACTAGAGCTCAAAACAATTGATCAGGTCATTATATCCCCCCTCCCCCCCCCCCACTTAAATATTGTTCGTCCTCGAACGTGCCAAGAGTTGTTTCAAAGCCATCAATTTACTTTATAAACCCACCATACACATACTAATGGGTGATCCCACATCACCTCAATCCATAAAATCCCATCGACATAATCTCGACTGAAGATTCTTCCTTTAACCTTAACCGATAAGCCTTAGAACCAAATTTCAACATCGAGGACTCCTTCTAAGATCTGATTCTCGCATGCACACACTGTAGTGATTTCAACCAGATACAACAAATCATAAATATATTCATAAGATATAACCACACAATGTTGCACATCGCTCATATGCCCATAGCAATATCTCTGGCCACAATAATTGCTCATTACCAAACCGGGTATCGGTAACAAATCTCATATCAAATAAAACCTTGTTCCAAACTTTGTACTCTGTCAATGATGAAAGAAACATGTAGAAACTCATAACCACTCACCCAATCAATAAGTCATGAAGTTCTCTCGTTCGACAAGGCCATTGATAAATTTTGAGTAGAAATATAATATTATTCTTCCAAATATTCCTTACCCCAATATGACAGTGCAAATCCCAAGTTCAAAAACATCGTCTCACCTTATACAAACAGCCCAACTGACAAGTCACACCAAAAGTCTCATGGAACCTCACACAACGCGGTCTATACACCAAACAAGAAATTACTCAGATATATCCAAAAATGAAAAAACAAAACAAGGTACGAGGACTATCCAACAAGTACCACTGATATAACAACAGAGGCATAATTTCGTTATCTCATCCCACAGAGGGAAAACAAAATACACAAAATAAACACAAGGAAGGGTATCCCATATAACTCTATTGTGGCGCGTAATCCGATCCCAGACATCTCAATCCACGTAGGGATACCCATCGAGACATAATGCTCGTGCTCACTAAGCATATGTGCGTCAATATCAAACACGATAGAGTGCCTAAGTATAACTGTGGGGAGGTGAGTAGGCATAATACAATACGGAAAAGGCAATCACAACTATGGCGCAAAAAGCAAATCAACATCGCGAGGGCCATCTTGCCCATATCGTCGTAAGGCCTAAACGAAATCCCAACATACGTGCAAATAATAATTTAACCTCACAACCCGTCATAGCATAAGAGAGAAACACATAAGCAAACCCGATCTGATATAGAATACACATTCTCATTAGGCTTACAAATAGCCCCAAAACCAATTACGATCATCCCCAAATAGGTAAATAACCTCTTAAAAGCCCATATGAACCTACCCATAACACATACTATTAGTTATCTAATTTTTTTAACATATATTTACAGTACGCAATCAAGGAACAATATGCCCACGAGAACATCTAGCCTCAAAATCTCATGAATACTGAAATCGCCATATCTAATACTAACTTCACTACTCAAATTACTGATACATCACTCTTACACCATCATCTTACAGAAAATACCCACCTACATCTTCTGTGCCACATAGCAAAACCTGAACCTCAACAGATCAAAACCAAGCGATCACTATAACATTAGTCAAGCATCTGCAGGTTAAAACACAAGGCACCTTCTAAAATGCATACCCTTCCAAAGCGATACCAAATAGTGTCAGCATTCTCTTAAACATCTTAAATCGTCCATGACATCTAAAACTCATGACCTTCCCTTCGAAACTAAACTCCAACCTAGTACTTACAACTTCCAACACCACACGGAGCTCCGCAATCATCATGCTAATTTGCGAAAATACGAAAACCTCATAATCAACTCTAAATCACAAGCAAGTTGAACACCTCATCAACCGAGAACCTTTCATATAACTCAATCCAGAAGGACATCACCACACGCAATTTACCTTTTATACTTGTAGAAAATATCAACTTCAGGCCATTTCCATAACCATGGTGAATTCATCGGAACTCGTTAACACATAATCAAGTCATCAAAACTGATCTCCTCTAACTCAACTGAGTCATGCACACTGTCAACCCAAAAGTAACTCAATCCGATATGCTCGCTCTAAAAGAACCTTCTGTAAATCCATAGTAGTTTCTTTCATTTATCTAATACTACCATGTAGAATCATTATTGATGTATAAATACCGCAGAACCGGTCACCATTCACTACCGATCCCAAACCCTAGCCATATACAAAGCTAAAAATCTTTAAATACCACATATGAATCTTGAGCCCATCAGGACCTTTTTGAAAACCATTCACCTTGATTCAATCCCCCATACACGGCCAATACACACCAAATAACTCATGCTTTATCAGCACATGAATACCAAAGAAATAACCAAGCAATTACTTTTCCTTTCACATGACATCCTATAACGACCTAGCCGGTCGTTTTAAGTATTTTAGCCCTGATCCCCTATTTACTACCTCCTCTATGTTGTATTATGGTTATGTGACTTGTCAGGGGTGTTTGGGTTTGATTTCGGGTGAGTTTCCATGTGAAATGGGATACATAATCCCTAAGTTGGAGTCTTAAGTTGATAGAGTTGACCGTAGTTTGACTTTTATATAGACAACTCCGGATTGGAGTTTTGTCGGTTCCAATAGCTCTGTATGGTGATTTTAGACTTAGGATCCTGTCTGAATATTGATTTGGAGGTTCGTAGGTCATTTCGGCATGGATTAGCGAAAGTTAGAAAATTGAAGGTTTGGAAGGTTGGAGAGTTTGACCAGGAGTTGACTTTATTGATATAGGGGTCGGATTTCGATTTCGGAAGATAGAATAGGCCCATCATGTCATTTATGACTTGTGTGAAAAAATTGAAATCAATCGCAGCTGTTTTGGTATGAATCGGCATTAGTTTTGAAATTCAGAAGTTTATTAGGCTTTAATCGATGCGTGATTCGTGGTTCTAGTGTTGTTTGATGTGATTTGACGCTTTGAGAGAGTTTGTATGATATTTTAGGACTTGTTGGTATGTTTGGTTGAGGTCCCGGGGGCCTCGGGTGTGATTCGAACCATATTCGGCGTATTTCGGAACTTGAAGACTGCTGATATTTGCTGGTGATGGTTTCCTTGTACGCATTCGCGAAGAGTATTCTGGGCAAGTGAGGATTTGTTCTTCACGTTCATGAAGAGAGAAACATGTTCACGAAGGTCCGGGGACAATTTGCACCGCGATCGCAATAGGGAGCTCGCGTTTGCGTAAAAGGTAGAGGCAGGCTTGGACACCGGGCCCTAAGCCTTCACGTTAGCAGTCAGGGGGACATGTTCACGTAGGCAAAGCTCTACGAAGCATCGCATTCGCGAGGTTGATTCTGCGTTCGCATAAAAGAATTCATAGGAAGCTGAGTTTCGTGATTCGCGAACGCGAGGCATTTTCCACGTTCGCGAAGGAGGACGTCTGGGCAGAATATAAAATATCAAAAACGAGGTTAGAGTTATTTTTCATAATTTGACTTTGGGAGCTCGGATTGAGGCGATTCTTGGAGGGATTTTCAAGGAAGTGATTGGGGTAAGTGATTCTAACTCGGATTTGGTTAAATTACATGAATATATCATTGTTTTCATCATTTAATTAGTGTTTTGGGTTGAGAAATTGGGGGAAAATATTAGAAACTTCATAGGCTTTAATTTGAGAATTTGAAGGCTGAGTTGTGATCGGATTTGAGTAATTTTGGTATGGTTGGACTCGTGGTCGAATGGGTATTTGGATTTTTTAATTTTGGTCGGGTTTCAAGATGCGGGCCTGGGTTGACTTGTTGAGTTGACTTTTTATTTCTTTGCAAAGATCGTAACTTTATGATTCAAAATAATTTCCTATAGCTTATATTTATGGTATGAATTTGTTTTGGCTAGATTCGAGTCGTTCATATTGGATAATTGAGGAAAAGGCCTACTAGTGGATTGAGTTAGCGTGTTTTGAGGTAAGTGTCTTATCTCTTACTTGTTAATTGCACTACATGTTTAGTTAAAGTTCTTATTTACTTTTTCCCATATTCATTATTTGATCGTTGAATTATTTACTTGAGTTGTTATTCTTTGAATATCTTGTTGATGAAACTGGTATTGAGGTATAAAGACTGTGATTCACATTGAGGCAAAGTGTTAAGTTGTGAAATACTATTATGTTGAGTTACTCACTTTCGGTTGTTATTGTTGAGACTCTTGTGTACATTATGGTTGAGCCATAGGCTCTTTATTATGAAAACATTGTTATTGTTAATTCGTTTGGCAAGTTGTGTTATTGATCACTTGAGGTGCGATTTGTGATACATTGTGAAATTGATACGCATACGGTGGTATAAGGTTTTGGGGTTAAAACACCTGTAGTAAGATAAGGTGGGCTTGATATGCGTGGGTAGTAGGGGAACTACTATAAATGCGGTGTGATAAGGTGGGTTAAAACGCGAGATGCTATTTCAGGAAAATGATTTTAAAAACTAAATGAAAGGATCCCGGTGTGATATAAGGAAAGATTTTGAATTATTCTTGTGATTAGAGGCTACGAGGCAGTACCTCGGTAGTGACTCTTATTGGTATTTCTCTTTTGCTTCACTTGTCTTTGGTTGTTTTTGTTTCCTTAGCATATCATTCCCTGTTTTCACTATGTTGCATTATTTGCTTTAGTTCTGTGTAGCTAACCTTGATGTGTTATTTGTTGTTTCAATTTTATTGCTATTATTACTACACTGCCATTATTTGTTCAATCTTTTATTTATTTCTAGTAGAGACCTGACCTGACCTCGTCAGTACTCTATCGAGGTTAGACTTGGCACTTACTGGGTACCGTTGTGGTGTACTCATGCTACGCTTCTGCACATTTTTTTGTGCAGATCCAGGTACCTCCTACCAGCCCAGGTATTAGTGAGAGCTCAACTGCAGACACTTCAAGATATACCTGCCGGCGTCCGTAGGCCTCGGAGTCCCCCTCTACCTAGACTATTCTATTTTCCCTATCCTTTTATAGACAAGAGTGGGTTGTTCTAGTGGTGAGAACCCTCCACTTCCAACCAAGAGATTGTGAGTTCGAGTCACCCCAAGAGCAAGGTGGGAAGTTCTTGGAGGGAGGGGGAGCCGAGGGTCTATCGGAAACAGCCTCTCTACCCCTAGGGTAGGGGTAAGGTCTACGTACACACTACCCTCCCCAGATCCCACTAGTGAAATTATACTGGGTTATTGTTGTTGTTGTTGTTGTTGTTTTATAGACATTAATGTATAGTATTATTCAGTACTACTACTTAGAGCTTATGACTTGTATTCACCGGGTTTTGGGAGTTGTATATGCTGAGTTGCAGAGTTTAATTATATAGTTGCTGAGTTGTGAGACTTTAATTATTATTTCACTTATTCCTGCATGAATGTTAGGCTTACCTAGTCTTAAAATTGATATGACACATGGTGCCATCACGACATCCTACGGAGGAAAATTGTGGTCGTGACACATCCACAGTGAGTATCCAGATCGAAACATCCCGGAGTCATCCTTTTAAAGCCATAGCTAATACATAAGTGTTCTTTAGTCTCAAAATGGATATGAGACATGAACCTGCAATCCAATCATCGATACAAGACTCCCCCACTTGGTTCGAAGTCATAGAACATATCGTCGGTAATCCATAGTACCATATCCTCATAATGTCACGACCCAAAATCCAACCCATCGCGATGGCACCTAAACCAAACCACTAGGTAAGCCAAATAATAATAAAACATAATTTAATGATAGTGATAAGAGTAAAAAGTGAAATAATTGAATCTTTATACAATTCCCCAAGGACTGGTAGTATAAGTCAAATTTAGATTTACAAACTGAAATGAGAAATAATACAACATCTGTTTGAAATGTACATGAATAGAATCTCAAATCTAGAACTACCAAGAACTAGTGGTAGAAAGAATCTGGAATGCGGTACATCTTCAATGACAGCTCCTGTCATTCACAGCAATATCAGCTCCAAATATCGGCACGCAAGGTGCAGAAGTGTAGAATGAGTAAAACCGACCCCATGTACTCAATAAGCAACAAACCTAACCTTAGGTTGAAAGTAGTGATGAGCTCGAAAGAAGGTCAGTGACCAACATCAATAGCCAATAACAGTTCATAATAATGTAGTGAAGCCAGTAAAGGTATATGACTTAGGAGATATATGCTCAGCTTGATCACAGTTACGGGAAAGTAGGCATGATTTTCAAGTAAAACATTAAATTCCAAATCTCACCACTGAGAAACAACTAAAAATGAGTTTATCAACAGAATTGTATTCCCAATTCACAACATCGGATAAGAATTTTCGTTAACAATTAGCAGAAGAAAAGTACATCTCTATGCCTACATGTGAATAAACATGTCAAGTCATCAATCATCATGTACTGTCTAGCATGAGAAACCACATTTCCATGCCTACATGTCAAATCATAAAAACACATTACCGTCTAGCATAAGAATAGTGCATCTCTATGACTACATGCCAAGTATGCATGTCAAGTAATCAAATGTCACGTCACAATCTAGCATGAGGAAGGTTCATCTCTATGCCTATATGTCAAATAAACATGTCAAAAACTCGGTTTCACAATGAACTCATTAAGTACACACAATCCTGGCACACTTCAGGTGCCTCGCTCAGAGCCCGTTTCATAACCGTAGGTCCATCAAAATAATCATAGTTAGCATTGTATGAGTGCGTGGCATAACAGTCCATCATCAAACCACGTATATGAAATATTGTGCCTGCACCCACTGCTGGCATGTCAGACTCCGGAGGGGCGGATCCTACCCAAGCGCTCATCATAATCACTTAGCCCAATAGTGGAGTCTAGTGCATGCGAAACCTCTAATCAGTACAACTTAGCCCAATGTGGGGCCTGGCATATGCGTCACCTCAATATCAATATAACCGTTGTGGTGTGCAACCAGATCCAAACATCAATATAAATACTACCCTATGTCCCACATCAGTCATCAATCCGCTCAAGTCTCACTATGCAAACATCTCACAGAAACATAATACAATTATATAACACGGAATATTGCATTATGCCTTAAATACCGTCCAAACTTGTGTTACGTATGAGGACACCAATAACATGTGAGATAGCATAGTGCACAAAGACAGAGATATAACACGCAAATGTAACTATCATGACTATACAGTATGAGTACGACTAAGGCAAATAGCTCGACATGGAGAAAATAGCCCTATCATGTCTCAAACAATTGAACAGGTAGCCTAGGCATCATTTCTAGCATGAATAATATCCCATGTAGTCGCATAAATGGAGAAAACATGATACCAAATGAGCATGATAGAAACACAAGGCATACAATAGCCAAAGAACTACTCGTATCATGAATACTTCGGTGCACGCACCCGTGCCTGTCACCTAGAATGTGGGTCATCCCAATACATCTCTTATAACACAGTTTCCCATGGATAAATACCCTCAAATCCAAATTTAGAAGTGATACTTACCTTGAACAAGCCAAATCCAATACCGAACAAACCAAGCAATAGTCTAGAAATGCCATCCCGCGCGTATCAACCTATGAACGGCTCGAAAGTAGCCAAAAGCAACTCAAAAATATCAAATAATGCCTAAGGAAATAATCTCAAATGATAAAGGTCGAATCTTTACGCATTTACTCAAAGTCAACCAAAATGTCAAACCCGGTCCGCACCTCGAAACCCGACTAAATTTACAAAATTTAACAACCTATCCAATTAAAAGTCCAACTATACTAATTTCACTCAGATCTAACTCCGAATTGATGTTCAAAACTCAAATATTCACATTAGGGAAATTTATACAAAACCCCCTAATTTCTCTTTTAAAGTCATCAATCAAATAGCAAAATCGAAGATGGAATCACGGAATATAATCAAAACCGAGTAGAAAATACTTACCCCATTTCATGTGGTAAAAATCGCCCAAATTCGAGCTTCATAGCTCAAAATAAGATAAAATATCTAAAACCTTCGAAAATAGAGTACTTTTTATCACTAGAAAGCAATACCCATCGCGATCGCAAAACTACCTTCGCAATCGCGAAGAACAAAAGCCACTGACACCAAAATGCACTACGCCTTCGCAATATTGGCCACGCGAACGCGATGGCCATAGACATCAAAGCTCTGCGAACGCAACCTATTCCACATCAAAGCATTGAAGAATTCTCAAGCTCACAGCTACCCAGTCTCAACACTACGTGACCGCAATCCCTCATCCGCGAACGCGATGCTCAAGTTCCCACAACTTCGTGAATGCGGTCTTCATGCTGCGAATGCGATGAAGAAAGTGCCCAGCTCCAGATTTTACCTTACGCGATCGCTTTTGCATCTTCGCGATCGCGAAGAGAAACTGAGGCATCAGAAACCAGCAATGACATCATGAAGAAAATGGTCTGATATCAATCTGAAACACGCTAGAGCCCTTCAGAACCCCGTCCGAACATACCAACAAGTCCCAAAACATAACACGGACCTACTCGAGGTATCAAATAGCACATAACAATATCAAAACCATGAATCGCACCTCAAATCAAACATTAAGAACTTTCAGCTTCCAAACCTCGTGCCGAACTATATCAAATCAACCCGGAATGACCTATAATTTTGCACACAAGTCCCAAATGACATAAAGAAGCTATTAAAATTCCCTGAACCATAATCCGAACCAGATATCATCAAGGTCAACTCCCGATCAAACTTATGAATATTACAAGCCTTCAAATTGTTAACTTTTGCTAAATTGTACCGAAACCTTCCAGAAACTTCCAAATGTAAATCTGGGCATACGCCCAAGTCCAAAACACCATCCGGACCTAACAGAACCATCAAAACTCCGATCCGAGGTTAGATGCAAAAGTCAAACTTGATCAACGCTTCCAACTTAAAGCTTCCTAGTTGAGGATTATTCTTCCAAATCAATCATGAATCACCTAAAAATCATAACCGACGATTCATAAAAGTCATAATACGTCGTATGGAGCTACTCAAGACTTCAAACAACTGAACAGAATGCAAATGCTCAAAATGACCGGTCGGTCGTTACACGTAGTTGCCCCGATCCCGCACGGCTAATCAACTAAATACTTCAAAAACTCATGTAATACTGCTCATAAAACACATCGAAGACTCTATCAAGCGCATACCCATCCTTGCAATAGTCAAGAAAACTTCCCCAAATGCTATGAAATGATATAATATGCATTTCACCGAATGGAAACCTCATACAAAACACACGATCCAAACTCATCACGTAGGAGATAACCCCCGGAACCCCCGATTGTACTCAAATCAACACCTTACCATGAACCCACAATAATCACAAC
Source organism: Nicotiana tabacum (assembly GCF_000715075.1). Taxonomy (NCBI): domain Eukaryota; kingdom Viridiplantae; phylum Streptophyta; class Magnoliopsida; order Solanales; family Solanaceae; genus Nicotiana; species Nicotiana tabacum. Next base: position 29,618,602 of record NC_134088.1, on the reverse strand, counting down.
AACTAGGCCACCATCCCAAGTCTGTGCTTACCAACCAGATACAAGAATCTGCTTCGTACCACAAATGAACGATTGAAAGATCTATCATTGCTTCTGCTCCTAAGACTAGACATCACATTGTGATGATAATCAAGTATCCATAGCCCTTCGTAATCCATATGCATCATCATATACCATCGGCGCATAGCTGATACCGAGTGCGCAACATCGCATATGAGTGAATAAGAAGAAATCAAACATATAGGCGCCAAACTAAAATAAAGTCACACGATGAGGAAAGAAAGAAGGGAAGTTTCCTAGATACCTTGTAGCCTCTCGAAGATAGGTATGGACATCATCATACTGATTCGCAAGACATTACTAGACACTTGCTCATAACTCGTAGAACCTATGAACCTAGTGCTCTGATACCAACTAGTCACGATCCAAAATTCAACTATTCGGGATGGTACCTAACCCCAACCCTCTACGTAAGCCCAATAACAGTCGACAATGTTCCAATAAAATAAAAGTGATCAAAAAATGATATAAGTGAAATCCAAATAATATCCCAATGACTGGTAGTATAAGTCATGAGCTACTAGGAATGGATTTTTGCAAAAATTGATATGAAATAAATACAACTTCTGTTTGAAATGTACATAAACAGCATTCAACTCTAAAACTATCCAGGGACAAGTGGTAGCTAAATCTAGAAGGCAGGTACATCTTCAGTGTCAGCTCCCATCATCAGCTCCAAGATCTGCACGTCTACCCAGTAAGTTTCTTGACTAACCTCGGTGATGTAGTGACGAGGAGTACAAGAACAAATATGCGAATTAGTAAATGATTACTAGAAAAAATTGAGGCCAATATTTCTCAATATCACAACCAATCCTTTCCTTAAAGTGATGACCATTAAACTACGGTAGAAAATCCAGAACATTCATAGTGTGAGAAATGTACTCAAGATATCAAATCAAATGGCACGACAACACCATTCGTGCATTTATCTCTTCCTCACCAAGCATATGTTTAACAATACCAACTAGGTGTGCTAATAACGGTAACGACAAAATGGGAAGTGCACAGGTAGCAAACACGAACAAGGCAGTGTATATGGACAACGGTAACAGACTAGGTAGGAAGCTATGAGAACATAAATTTCACTAACTAACATGCTAGAAGGCTTATACGAAAGTGCAACAAATGAGAAATGGCATAACTGTAGATATAGAAAACATGAAGGAATACATGATCTTTATAATCTAAATAATTAGAAGGCATGGATAATTAACATGGTAGAAGGTTTATACAAAAGTGCAACAAATGAAAAATGACATAGATGTAGCTATAAAAACAAAAAGGAAAGCATGATATTTATAAGCTAAACAGATAAGAGGGATGGATAATACAACAACAATTCAGATAGAGGACAAAGACAGAACAACAATGACAAGTTACATAGCAAATATAGGTACAATAGTAACAACTCAAAATAAAGGCATATATGTATACACAAGGAAAATATATCATAATATAATACATGTCTCTTGTCCTCGCCTGCACGGAAACATCCTTCGTTCCATGAACACATGATAATGTTAAAAAAATGGCACGGCATCACTTTTCGTGCTTTAACTCTCATCCTCACATGATAATATAAATGCATTGGCATGGCATCACCCTTTGTGCTTTACTCTCCTCCTCACTCGATAATGTATATGAAATGGCACGACATCACCCTTCCTATTTTACACTCTTTCTCACATAATAATGTATTTGCAATGGTACAGCATCACCCTTCGTGTTTTACACTCTTCCTCACCAAGCATATGTATATCAATAACAAGCAAGGTAGGAAGCATAAATAACATCAAGGAGAGTGATTAAGCGAATATTCCAAATGAACATCAATCACAACTTTCAAGCCAATAACAATTCAATAATTCTCAAGAATCTTATTGTTCAAGTATCTCAACAACTCTCAAAAGCGATATTCAACTCTAGTATGGAATCCAAATATCTCAAGAATAACGGTCGTAGCGATGTATTTGTGATTAAGTATAGCAATGACCGATTTAGCACATCAATAGTCTCACAAAAGGTCCATCAAATTTTTACAAGTTATAATGAGCTAAATCATGGTTTCTAGCATTGAAATTTGTATAGATATTAATATAAAATCAAGTAAAACATGAAGCAAGAAAGTCACATATTCCAACAAGGAACAAAGAATCATATAATCTACCTCTAGGCTTAATTAGCCCTGGCACATGCATATACGCTCGTCACCTCAGATATGCATCACCCCCGCATGTGGCAAGCAATATTATTTTATTAGGAAAAAATATTTTCAACAAAGTTAGGCAAGACACTTATCTCGAACAAGGCAAATCGGTACGCTAGAAGTACCATCCCGCATAAATAGACCTCTGAACGGACAAAAACTAGCCAAAAGCAACTCATAATCATCAAATAATACCATAAGAATCAAACCCAAATGATAAAGGTAATCTTTAATCAAATACTCAAAGTCAACCAAAATGTCCACCCGAGCTCGCACCTCGAAGCCAAGCAAAACTCATAAATTCCAATAACTCATTCAATTACGAGTCTAACCATACTAATTTTATTCAAATCCGACTCCAAATCAATGTTCAAAACCCAATTATTCACCATGCCGACAGGTCGACAGGTCGGATGTGTTAGATTACACCACGGTTTAGCTAGATGAGAGTTTGGGTTATGAGGAGGATCCAGTTGCCATTGTTGACAGGCATATTCGCCAATTGAGGTCCAAGAAAATTTTTGTAGTGAAGGTCCAATGGAGGGGTCAACCAGTATAGTAAGTGACTTGGGAGGCTGAGGAGAACATGCGGGGCAGATATCCACACTTATTCAGCCCTCCACGTATGATTCTAGACTCATTCGAGGACGAACGTTTGTTTAAGAGGTGAAGAATGTGACCCGATCGGTCGTTTTACTTTCTAGATCCCCATTCCCCCAATTAAGATATCTCGTATGTGCTTTTACTAATTTATGACTTACGGAAATGGTTGGTTCGGGTTGGGAAGGGTTCGCGTTGAAATGGGAACACTTAGTTCCTTAATAATGACCTAAGATGGCTAAGTTTGACTTGAGTCAACATTTTTAGTAAACGACCTCGGAACCGGGATTTGATAATTACAATAGGTTCGTATGATGATTTTGGACTTGGACGTGTCTTCGGATCGAGTTTCAGGAGACCCGGGAGTGTTTCGGCGCTTAATGTTAAAAGTTGGCGCATTGAAGGTTTTCAAGTTCTTTAAATTTGGTTTGAAGTAGACTTTGGTGTAATCGAGGTCCGTTTGGGATTTTGATCTTGGTAATAGGTCTATATGGTAATTTATGTCTCGTGCGTAAAATTTGGCATCATTCCAAGTTGTCTAAGTATGATTCAATGCGTTCGGAGCTAGTTGAAAGGTTTGAAGTTCATAAGTTGATCAATTTGGTGTTGGGGTGCGATTCTTTGTATCAATGTTGTTTTACATGTTTCGAGGGTCCGAACAGGTCCGTATTATATTTATGGATTTGTTGGTGCATTTGGACGGGGTCCCGAGTGACTCGGGTGTGTTTCGGACCACCCGGAGCTACGTCAAAAACTGCAGAAAATGTTGTTCTGGCTTCCTTCTTCGCAAACGCGGAGAAGGAGTTGCGTTCGCGATGAAGGAATGGGGCTGGGCGGCATTTTTCCCTACGCATTCGCGAGAGGGTGACCATATTCGTAATGCCTCGAGCCACTGGCCTTCGCGATCGTGAAGTGTGAGGCTAGCTTGGGAGGGGGTCAGTTAGTGGCCTTCACGTTCGCGTTGAGGCCGTCACATTCATGATGGGCAGGTCAGTTAAGCGTTCACTTTTGCGGGTCTTGTCTCTCGTTCGCGAAGGGCATTTTTCCGGGCTTGGGCATTTTGCCTTCCCGAT